>NC_073635.1:56687272-56990303 GCF_029407905.1 Bubalus kerabau
TTTCAGAATGGCAGGCTTCCTGATGGCTTAGGCAGTAAAGAATCCTCCTGTAATGAGGGAAACCCGGGTTCAGTTCCTGTGTTGGGAAGATCCCCTGGAGAAGGGAATACCCATTTCAGTATTCTTGCTTGGAGGATCCCATGGATAGAGGAGCCTGGTGGGCTATAGTCCATGGGGTCTAAAAGAGCCTAAGACTAAGCAACTTTCACTTTTCTTTCTTATTTAATGATCACAGTCTCAAGCTCTAAAGCTTCCTGATGCTAAGTTAAGAAATCTTAAGGACTGAGGTCCATGTATCTAGTAACTGATTTTCTTATCCAGAAGTCTCTGTTTGGGAGACTTAATTTGCTGTGTCTTCCTAAGAATTTAAATTTTTTCACTCTAGGGAATAAAGGAAAAGTCCCACAACCTAAAATATGTTTTTAATTTAACTGATATGGGGATATACCAATAGTTTTAATCTTATTTTAATAAGAATAAAAAATTTGGAATTTATCATTTTAAAAATATGTTGTTTTCCAGTCACTCAGTCATGTCTGACTCTTAGGGACCCCATGGACTGCAGCAAACCAGGCTTCCCTGTCCTTCACTATCTCCCAGAGTCTGCTCAAACTCTTGTCCATTTAGTCGATGATGCCATCCAACCATCTCATCCTCTGTTGCCCCCTTCTCTTCCTGCACTCAATCCTTTCCAGTATCAGGATCTTCTCTATTGAGTCGGCTCTTTGTATCAGGTAGCCAAAGTACTGGAGCTTCAGCTTTAGCATTAGTCCTTTTAATGATCATTCAGGGTTGATTTCCTTTAGGATTGACTGATTTGATCTCATTACTGTCCAATTGTTTAAATTATGTGCTCAATGAATATTTGTTGTACTTTGATTGAACAAATTCTTCATTTCTAGTATTCTTAATATGCTTATTTCCGTACATGCTCAGTAAAGACCAAATATTATTTGTTGCCATAACAGTTGTTAGAGAATTTTTAAAGTCTTTTTATTTATAACAGATGCAAATGCTCTATCTTAGGACATTTGGATCTGTAGTTTACAAAATATATGACATTAGCTAGTCGGAGAATTAAAATTTTTATGCGTAACACTGGGGGAAATTTTAAATAATAACAAAATCAGAGTGACTGTCTTTTGCTGTTGTTTAGTCACTCAGTCATGACCAACTGTTTGCGACCCCATTGACTGCAGCACACCAGGCTTCCCTGTTCTTCATTATCTCTCAGACTTTCCTCAAACTTATGTCCATTGAGTCAGTGATCCTATCCAACCATCTCATCCTCTGTCGCCCCCTTCTCCTCTTGCCTTCAATCTTTCTCAGCATCAGGGTCTTTTCAAATGAGTCAGCTCTTTGCTGACTCAATAATGATGACTATAGTAGCCAGCAGTTATTGAGGTTGTACCATGTGCCAGGAGCTACTCTAAGCAAATGTACGTATTTATTCATTTAATACTTATAAAAACCTTGTGAAGTGGGTGTCATTTCAGCTAAGATCAAAGAAGGATTTAAAACAGACTATTTAGATTTGTAAGTTACTGATTGCACAAACTTATGTAAGTTACCAAAACGTTCACACCTCAGTTTCCTCCTATGTATCTCCACTAAGTTGTTATGAGGCAGAAATAAATTAGCATGTGAAAAATGCCTTGAATGAGGAGTGGTATTTGGAAGCACTATGAAAATACTAACTCATCATCATAAGCGTCATTATCATCCCTGTTCTGTGGACGAGGAGATGAAATCACAGAATGCTGACAGGTAAGCTGCCGGCACCGGTTTACACAATCAGAAAATAGAGTACAACGAATTTCATGTTTAAATTTTGGAGGAAAAAGTGCATAGACAGAAACAAGAAGTCATAGACTGTTTCTAAAACAAACCATCTTTGATTGAGAAGGGCATGGGATGGAGATAGGGATTAGAGAGTAAAAGACAAAGCAAACAAAGAGATACAGCACTTTTCGGTATCTGACGGCAACAGTGCTTTGAGGACCTAGACCAGAAGCTTGAGGAATAAAAAAGGAGTGATCTTAAAGAGAATGCCTGGGATAGCTTTCCTCCTCCTAATCTACATACAGCATTTAATTGTTGGATCACACCTCACACTTGTACAAAAACTGCACAATCTTGCCTCAAATGACTACTCAAAATTTCTCTACTTCTCCTGACCCTTGAGCAACACTGATTTAGGCCAGGTACTGTAATCCAGGCTGCAACAAAAGTCAGTGACATTTCCTTTGCATCTTAAACAAAGCAATATAATTGCAAGTCAAATCAAGTTTAACAATAAATCCTAAACAGAATGACCCGTAACCTTTCGGTTTGTTTATATATGCTTATGAAAGAGGGTTGATTTTGGTTCACACATTGCCTCCATAATCGCAGGCAAAAATATCTGGAATATCTTTGTCAGAAGATGTTAATAATCATGCAAACTTTGTTTTTGTAGTAACATGAATATTTATATGTTTCTAAATGTTAACACCTGATTATCTGACGCTGATTGAGTTATGATAGATTAAGTGGTTTTATAAAGGATGCAAATTTATTTGCAGTGTCATTGTCATTATATTAGAATTTAATATAGTATAGACATCAAAATTATTATATTAGATATAACAAAATATAAACTATAAATTTGAAATATAAAGTATAATAAAATATATATTATACAAATATATTTTATGTAAATGTATTTTTATACATTTATACATAAGCATGATAAAATATAAGTATTGGATGTAATACAAATTTAAAAATTCAAAATTTTAGCAATCAAATGAGCAATGGCCTCCTTGACATTTACTGAAAGTTATTTTACTGACAATTATTCTAATGAAAGGAAGGGGCTTCCTTTGTGGCTCAGACGGTAAACAATCTGCCTGCAAAGAGGGAGACCCAGGTTCGATCCCTGGGTTGGGAAGATACACAGGAGAAGGAAACAACAACCCTCTCCAGTATTCTTACCTGGAAAATTCCATGGACAGAGGAGCCTGGCGGGCTGCAGTCCGTGGGGTCACAAAGAGTCTGATATGACTGAGCGATTTCACTTTCACTTCCACTTCCATTCTAATAAAAGTGATTCCAAGTACAGCATATAAATTGTAATATTCTGTCGCATTGGGTAGATTTAAGAGTATACTGACAAGGAAGCATTTGAAAAGTCTACAAAGCTCCTATCGTGGCTATCAAGTTGTCAAGTGTGCATTCTTCAACTTTTTGTATTAGTGAAGATATTTTTATTCTAATATCATCTTTAGTTGTTTCTGGATATGTATTACAGTTTGTTTCTCTTTACAATCCCGTATTCCTGAAGAGAAATATAGGTACTTACTAAATCTAGAAGAGATCCTAATTTTTCTTTTGACAAATCTTATCAGTTGCAGCTAACTGAATGTCATCATATGAGCTATAATCGAGTATTATGAGCTCACAGTGTATACAAAAATAAGGCAACAGTGACATTACAAAATAAAAAATAAATTATTGCTTCCTTCTAAGTAAGTTAAACAAGATTTCAAGAACATGGACATTTAATCTCAGGTATTTCCTCAGAGCTTTAGTTCAAATTAAATTTAGCATCTTCTACTGCCAGCAACATACAGTGTTGCAGGTCACGATGTCCCTTGTTCCTTTGGTACAGGATGACTTATAGAGTTTCATTTGTGTTTCTGCAGCTTTAAATGGCAATGTGAGCTGTGAAAACATTTGCTACTGAAGGAGTGTAGAGCAATTAGCCTTAACACTTCAAAGGCAAAGAGAAATGGAACATATTGCATCTAATACTTGATAGTATAGAATGTGTTTTTGCCAGACAACCATTTCTAAATCTCCATTTTACTCTCTTTACTGACCAAAAAAAAGATAAGTTTGAAAGCAAGGTCATGCAAATTAAGTATCAGAATCTTCTCACTTAAAGTCTCATTAATTGGTAAATTTTATGTGAATTAAAAAGGCATCTATATGAGATTCTCTTACCTAGCTAAGCTTTTTTCCCCTTTATTCTGTCTTTATTGATGCATAAGCAACAAATACAAATTGCATATATTTAAGGCATACAACTTACATTTTGATATATGTATGCATTACTGGGCTTACTAGGTGGTGCAGTAAAGGATCCACCTGCCAATGTAGGAGAATCAGGTTCTATCCCTGGAGAAGGAAATGACAACTTTGCCTCGAAAATCCCTTGGACAGAGGAGCCTGGCAGGCTATACAGTCCATAGAGTTGCAGAGAGTCAGACATGACTGAGCACACACAGAATACACTGCTTTGCTAAATGACCACCATGATCAATATAATTAACATATCCATGACCTCACATAGTTACCATTTTCTTCCTTTCTTCCTTTTGTTAACCACATTTTTGAGGTATAGTTAATTTATTATGATGTGCTAGTTTAAGGTAGGAGAAGGCAATGGCACCCCACTCCAGTACTCTTGCCTGGAAAATCCCATGGACGGAGGAGCCTGGTGGGCTGCAGTCCATGGGGTCGCTAAGAGTCAGACACGACTGAGCGACTTCACTTTCACTTTTCACTTTTATGCATTGGAGAAGGAAATGGCAACCCACTCCAGTGTTCTTGCCTGGAGAATCCCAGGGATGGGGGAGCCTGGTGGGCTGCCGTCTATGGGGTCACACAGAGTTGGACACGACTGACGCGACTTAGCAGCAGCCTCAGGTTAAGGTATGCAAGAAAGTGATTCAGTTATATGTTTATACACACACATATATATGTGTGTGTGTGTGTGTGTGAGTGTGTGTATGTGTATTCTTATCTTAAGCTTTAATTCCACAGTATTACAGTATTTTTTTCTAGTTGGTAGTTAAGCCATTAACAGTACTTTATGTTAATTTTTTGATGCCTGAATAAATATTTTTTTACTATTGGGTTTCCATCTATAAGATCATTTATGCATGCCCTCTAACTCCATCCTTGTGTATAAAGATGAAGACCATCCTACACTTATTATGTAATATATAAGTTTAATATGTTTTCATAAGGGCCTATGGCATACCTAATTTATAGAATAAACCATGTTTCCAGCCCTATCTCAGATCTTTCCCAAAGTACTCCTACTATTGGGTTGCCACAAAAGTTTGTTCAGATTTTAAAAAATCTGAACAAACTTTTGGGCCCACCTGATATATTCTATAAAGACAGTCTCTTAGGTAGCTAAACAAATGCTGCTAGTCTCTAATTTAGAAAAATCAGGCATCTCATGTTCTTCAAGTTGACTGAATTATGGATGCAGTAGTTCCTGATGGCTCAGTTGGTAAAGAATCTGCCTGTAACGCAAGAGACACAGGTTTGATCCCTGTGTCAAAAAGATCCCCCCCAAAAGGGAATGGCAACCTACTCCATTATCATTGCCTGAAGAATTCCATGGACAGAGGAACCTGAAGGGCCACAGTCCATAGGGTTGCAAAGATTCAGACACGACTGAATCAATTTAGCACGCATGCACACACAGAAATCTGCTATGAGAAATTCATCTTTGTTTATACTATTAGATTTATCACAGTCTCTATGTATTAAGTTTTACTTATTTCTCAAATGCATATATATTTGAAAATACTAGATATATATATTTCCATTCATGTATAATTCATTCATATTAGTTCACTATTATTAGATTAATGTTCTTAATTAAAAGATTTTCTAATTTAGCTTTTTATTACTCTGTGCTCCAGATTTTTGGTCAACATATAAAATTAAGTTAAAAGATGATGGGAAAAGGTAGCAGACATTTGATGATACGGTCAACTCTTTTCTAAATTGTGTGAGGTTAAATTAAGATGTCTTATTATCATAATCTATATGACATATATCATTTACTAAAACTTTGACACTTTTAATTCTTCCCTTACATTTTGTTTATAAAACCAGGCCTACCCTTTATGAAGGACCCCTATAAGTTTTTTTGCCTTTGAGATTGAAATAATTAATTTGATGATTCCATGAATCAATTTTGGGCACCTGAATGCCCCAAATGAAATTGCCCAGGAAATAATGAATTATGATGTTCTGGAAAAGCCAGGAGATCCCCAAAATAGCAACTCCCCATTCTCAGTCAAACTGGATCATTATAAAACTTGAGCATCTATTCTTTGGGAAAGCCTCAATACTTTGCAAGGTTCTTCAGGGCTGTGTGCAGTGAGAAGATACACTGGCAGTTTGGTCAGTTTACAGTCTCTATCTCTAGAAAGTTACTGTTATATGTGTTTATTTAACAAATTCTTCTCCCATGCTTATTTACTCTACACTAAGGGTGTTTTCCAAGCCAAAGTGTTTGAAGCCATTCTGTTAATCTGATTTCTAATTATTGACATTTCCCTTTCTATTGACTGATATTTACCTATTTTTTCTCACATTTTTCTAAATTCCAGTTTTAGAAAAACAGGAATTTTAGCAGACAACAAATATAATTAATGAAAGAATTGAGGCACATTTGGATGATAAATGCTTTCGAAGATCACTTTCACACTCTTAAAGTGAACCTGAATTGAAGGAAGCTGTACACTTCTGGTAGAGATAAGATGGTTTGTAACGATGTGTATTCCAGAAAGAATATCACCTGAGTCTTACCATCTATTTGCTTGTGAGTGCTCAGTTGTGTTCAACTCTTTGCGACCCCATGGAATGCAGCCCAGTAGGCTCCTCTGTCCATGGAATTTTTGAGGCAAAAATACTGCAGCGGGTTGCCATTTTCTCCTCCAGGGGATCTGCTCAACCCAGGGATCGAATCCACATCTTCCACATTGGCAAGCAGTTTCTTTACCACTGAGCCACTTATTTCCTATTTGGAGAAGTAGCAGAAAATTGTGTATAACCTGAGTGTAATATTTAAGAGAGACAATGGGAGATGACACCCATCAGGTAAACAAAGGCCACGTTTGAAGGAAAAAAAAATCTGTTTCCCAGTGTGAGGACACATATTTCCTTCTGAACAAGAGATTCTAATATGGATTACTATAGCTAAATCACTCTAGAAATAGGGCTGAAGGGAAATTAAGAGCATTGATGAACTATTGAGTTTGTAATATAGCCTTACAGCCTTACATATGATATTTAAACAGATGGAACAGAAACTTTGTAATAGAGGCCAGGTATTCACAAATCTTTAAAGGTTCCAGTCAGCAACAATACTTACCCACTATTATTGAGAATATAGAATTCAAACTTAGGTCTTTAGGCCTGTAGCTAAGACCTGTTTTCATCCCAATCTTGCCATTTTAATAAAGATAATAGCCACATCTGCAAAGTATTCAAATTGTGGCAGACACTGTCTCAAGAAATTAACATTTATAACAAAATTTAATCTGGCAATATGATATATAAATATTAAGTCTCCTGACCAAGGTCATACCTGTATTAAACAGTGACTCCTAAATACTAACTCAAGAATTATGGTTCCGCAATTCAAACTTTTAATTGCTGTTTCTGATTTCTTCTCCTATGATCATACCTACATACTCTTTTATATTACTGGTAGAAAATTATCTCATTTAAAGAAAATATCTTCTCAAGTCTCTTCCTATAGTGGTGTTTTTGTAAATATACAATGCAGTTCAGTTTAATGTGAGTGTTTCTGTTCACTGTTGCTGCTGCTGCTGCTAAGTCGCTTCAGTCGTGTCCAACTCTGTGCGACCCCATAGACAGCAGCCCACCAGGCTCCCCCGTCCCTGGGATTCTCCAGGCAAGAACACTGGAGTGGGTTGCCATTTCCTTCTCCAATGCATGAAAGTGAAAAGTGAAAGTGAAGTCCCTCAGTCATGTCCGACTCTTAGCGACCCCATGGACTGCAACCTACCAGGCTCCTCCATCCATGGGATTTTCCAGGCAAGAGTACTGGAGTGGGGTGCCATCACCTTCTCCGTCTGTTCCCTAGATTCATAGAATTCAGGCTAAATATAGGATGCTGAAACATACTATTTCTATAGTGATAAAGAAACAACTAAGCTCCTAAACAAGAAATATATTAGCAGTTTAAGTATTTTTGCCAACCTCAGTATCACTTTCAGTTTCTGCACAACACTCAAAGGAAGTGACCCTAGATTCACTATCTAGACTATTTGATTATCCCCACTGAAGTCCCACCCTTATGGCAGAAAGTGAAGAGGAACTAAAAAGCCTCTTGATGAAAGTGAAAGTGGAGAGTGAAAAAGTTGGCTTAAAGCTCAACATTCAGAAAACAAAGATCATGGCATCTGGTTCCATCACTTCATGGGAAATAGATGGGGAAACAGTGGAAACAGTGTCAGACTTTATTTTTTTTGGGCTCCAAAATCACTGCAGATGGTGACTGAAGCCATGAAATTAAAAGACGCTTACTCCTTGGAAGGAAAGTTATGACCAACCTAGATAGCATATTCAAAAGCAGAGACATTATTTTGCCAACAAAGGTCCATCTAGTCAAGGCTATGGTTTTTCCAGTGGTCATGTATGGATGTGAGATTGGACTGTGAAGAAAGCTGAGTGCTGAAGAATTGATGCTTTTGACCTGTGGTGTTGGAGAAGACTCTTGAGAGTCCCTTGGACTGCAAGGAGACCCAACCAGTCCATTCTAAAGGAGATCAGTCCTGGGTGTTCTTTGGAAGGACTGATGCTAAAGCTGAAACTCCAGTACTTTGGCCACCTCATGTGAAGAGTTGACTCATTGAAAAAGACTCTGATGCTGGGAGGAATTGGGGACAGGAAGAGAAGGAGATGACAGAGGATGAGATGGCTGGATGGCATCACCGACTCGATGGACATGAGTTTGAGTGAACTCCGGGAGTTGGTGATGGACAGGGAGGCCTGGCGTGCTGCAGTTCATGGGGTCGCAAAGAGTCGGACATGACTGAGTGACTGAACTGAACTGAACTGAAGTCCTATGAATCACAGTCCCTCAAAAATGACATTTCCATAAAGACCAATATACAATGAATATTTCTCAGTTCCTTGAGTAAATCTTATATTTCAGTATAAACAGTATGTTTGTCTTTCAAAATATTATATCTATATCATTTGAAGATGAATATAACTAGCTGATATGTGAGACAAACATCTGAGGAGTTTTTTAAATAATAGAGTGATTTTATTCTTGATGAAAATATTAACATACAGAGATATCCATATTTATTTCCAATTATTTTTCTAAAAATAAGAGATTCCATGTTTTTGTTTATTGGCAAATTAACCATCTCTTATTACTAAACCTGTGAAAACATCACAATTTAAAGAGTAAAGGAAGACATCTGAGGAAGTTAGAAGTTGAAAACATACCAGGAGTGTGCTTTACTGAAGGAAGGAAAGCAGAGCATTTCTAGGAGGCTGAACTACAAAGGTCCATCTAGTCAACACTATGGTTTTCCCAGTAGTCATGTATGGATGTGAGAGTTGGACTATAAAGAAAGCTGAGCGCCAAAGAATTGAAGCTTTTGAACTGTGGTGTTGGAGAAGATTCTTGTGAGTCCCTTGGACTGCAAGGAGATCCAACCAGTCTATCCTAAAGGAAATCAGTCCTGAATATTCATTGGAAGGCCTGATGCTGAAGCTGAAACTTCAATACTTTGGCCACCTGATGCGAAGAACTGACTCATTTGAAAAAACCCTAATGATGGGAAAGATTGAAGGTTGGAGGAGAAGGGGATAATGGAGAATGAGATGGCTGGATGGTATCACTGACTCAATGGACATGAGTTTGAGTAGACTCTGGGAGCTGGCAATGGACAGGGAGGCCTGGAGTGCTGCGGTCCATGGGGTTACAAAGAGTCGTACATGACTGTGTGACTGAAGTGAACCGAACTGACCTACCCCATCAACCACTATGAGAAGTTAAGTAGGGCAATCACAAACTGCATTAAATTTGTTTATTTGGAAAAGAAGTCGTTTATTAGAACCATTGAGCTTTTCAGTGTCTGTGGAGAAATGTTGATGCTGGAGAACTATTTTAATTAATTATAGCACATAATCACATTATGATATAAAATTGTGAGGTTAAGAATTAGGATAATGGAATGAGCTTGACCATTTAGGCCTGAAAAGGGTGTATGTTTAATTCATATAACCACTCAATGTATATTTTGGGAAACTCTTTATCTTCTCAAATCTCAGTTTGCTTATCTATAAAAAGGTAAAGTACTAACAATGCAGGGTTGAATTATTAAATAAAGTATCCATTGCAAAATAATGCCTGAACAGTAATAACTCAGTCTTTCTCAACTCTTTGGGAACAGAATATCCAAATCACATATCTTTCTATCCAATTTTAGAAATGGGCAGAACAAAAAAAAGTACACAGGATTCTTGATTTCTTATCTAGTGCTTTTCTCAACATGGCTCATCATCTTTGTGGAACTTTTGTTAAGTAACTTAATCTGTTTTCCTTACTTTTTCAAAATGTTGGAAAAATAATAGTATTGATCTCAAACTGTTGTTGAAAAGACTAAAGTAGTTAATGCAGCTTGAGTTTGAAATAGACAATACCATGTAATTAGATGTTGTTACTACTGATGATAAAATAACAATTAAAATAATATAATGTTGGCATGAAGATTAAGTATATTTTTGACTGAAAAATGGGTATTTGTTTTCATTTTCTGTCAAACAAGCTTCCTCAGTTTAGTGAATAATCTTCAATAAATGCAAAAAGGCAGAATGAGAAATTTAGAGAATTTCACAGCTTTTTCATTATAATAAAAAATAATATTTATATTACCATAAAGTCTTGCTTTAATTTTCCCATTGACCTTTAGTTGGAGCTTTCAGTAAACATATATACTTTTGTAGTCTCAATTTAATCAATTGTGACCTTAACAGTTAGTTAAGTAAAGAAAGAAATTAAATTATTTCGGAAACTGGATTTATAATACTCACATGCATATCATCGGAAAGGAAGGAGGTTAGAAGACAGAGAGGGATTCGATTTTAATATGAGCAGAAACAACAATTTATATTTGACCTATCATTCTGACATCAAGATTATACTGAATGACTATTAATCATATTACAGATAAGCAGCACTTTGGGCTTAGAATTTCCAGAGTTTAATTTCAATAATGTAGACTAATTGAAAGAAATGCTTGAATTAAATTTCAACTCAATATTTTACTGCTTTTTATTTCATTTTTAAGATGCACATACATATGCAGTTAATGATCATTCTTACCTCTTTCCT
Source organism: Bubalus kerabau (assembly GCF_029407905.1). Lineage (NCBI taxonomy): Eukaryota > Metazoa > Chordata > Mammalia > Artiodactyla > Bovidae > Bubalus > Bubalus kerabau. The sequence goes on from NC_073635.1 coordinate 56,698,446, forward strand.
GTGCTAGTTACCATTGCTAAAGAAATGTCAAAGTTGTTCTAAGCCACCCACCAGTACTCATAAACAAGATGTATGTGGGTTCCCTGTAGTCATATAATAGAAAAGGGTCTCAGTTTTCAATGAAGAAGTTCACTGCCCATAAGTGTTTGTTTTCCTTTTAAGATTTTCACTTCTATAGCTTGAGCAGAATCCAAGTGAACTACAAGAACAATATTTCAGATCATTACGGCTTCCTTTCAAATTGAAATGGTATTCTCCTTTCCTTCTGATCAGATCACTACTAGCTTATGTATCCACTTAAATGCTGAACACCAAGTATGGGAAATATACTGCATGCTCCTTCCATGTCTTCACCCTTGCAAGAGACCTATAATTTGCACAAGAAGTCAGACTATAAATCTTAATAACATCTAATCTCATTGAGTAGCTGAATGGATCAAATGAAAATTGATTGCAACTATTTTCCAAGGGAATTCAATCTCAATATTGAGGACCATTTCTGGTAAGACAGACAATTGCAATATTTTTAGTCTCTCAAGTTCATGGAACATAAAGAAGTTTTTGATGTATGATTTTATCCTTTATTTTTTTCCTACTAAAATAATATGCTTTCACTTATAAAACATATACCAACTACTGAAAATGTGGAGCTTTGGCTTTAAATGTAATCATTCATTAATATCACTCTAAGATATTTGATATTCAATGTTGGTATATTTTTTCTCAATATTCTTAAAAAAATAAGTGATTTCTTTCGAATCCTTATTTGGCAAAACTAATACAATTATGTAAAGTTTTAAAAATAAAATAAAATTAAAAAAAAAAAGAATTTCCTACATCTTTAAATGAAATGGTTTCAACTTACTTTTAGCTTTATCATGTTAACAGTATGGCATTTAAAAAATATAATTATTCTCTTACAAAATAAATATGAAATGACTATCATGATTAAAGAATATACAATAAATGTAAAGATTCTGAAAATATTCTTAATGGATCTGCAACACACATAAAAAACATCAAAATTCTAAAGTCAGTAAGAGGCTGGGACACAAAGTACCTTCCTTGACAATACTGCCAAACAGAAATTAGGAATATTTTAAAATGAGACCTCCTAATCTTTTTAAGATGGTATAAATTTGATTTTCTGTTTATATCAATAGTATCTTTACTTACTTGCTTACTTAGGAGATAAACTGCCAAAGCACCATGAATTCTATGTTGTTTGGACCAGTTTTTATCTCTTTTATTTTTACTAAAATAGTATCCATAAAAAATAAAATTAACATTTACAAAGTGCTCAAGATGTGGCAAAAATTGTTCCAATAGATTAAAAAAAATCTTTTAAAAGAAAACAGACTATTTTTCACAATTTAGGATAGGCCTAAAAGACAAATGATATCAAATGTTAGTGAGGATGTGCAGCAAGTAGAATTCTCATTTACTGCCACTGGCACTTCTGACTGGAGAACAGTTTTTATGCTACATCAATTGGTGCTGGATATAATACTTTTCTGGAGAAGGCAATGGCACCCCACTCCAGTACTCTTGCCTGGAAAATCCCATGGACGGAAGACCCTGGTGGGCTGCAGTCCATGGGGTCGCAAAGAGTTGGACACGACTGAGGGACTTCACTTTCACTTTTCACTTTCATGCATTGGAGAAGGAAATGGCAACCCACTCCAGTGTTCTTGCCTGGAGAATCCCAGGGACGGGGGAGCCTGGTGGGCTGCCGTCTATGGGGTCGCACAGAGTCGGACACGACTGAAGTGACTTAGCAGCAGCAGCAGCATACTACTATTCACTAGTCCAGCAATTCCACTCCTAAATTTATTCCTACAAAAAAGGCAAACATATTTCCTTAAAAAAATGCACATATATGTGTATACCAATGTTATTTGCAGTAACCACAAACTAAAAATTAATCCATTTATCAACAATAGAAGGGATAAATAAATTCTGGCATGTTCATCCAATGGAATACTAGTCAACAATGATAAGGAATAAAATGACCACTACAGGCAAAATTGTGGATGAATCTCACAAATATGACAAGTAAAATAAACTAGGTGTAAAATGCTATGATATGCTATGCTATGCTAAGTCACTTCAGTTGTGTCCGACTCTGTGTGACCCCATAGACGGCAGCCACCAGGCTCCCCCGTCCTGGGATTCTCCAGGCAAGAACACTGGAGTGGGTTGCCATTTCCTTCTCCAATGCATGAAAGTGAAAAGTCAAAGTGAAGTCGCTCAGTCGTGTCCGACTGTTAGCGACTCCATGGACTGCAGCCTACCAGGCTCCTCCATCCATGGGATTTTCCAGGCAAGAGTACTGGACTGGGGTGCCATATCACTTTTATAAAGTTTAAATACAAAACAAAATAAATATATGATATTAGAAGACAAAATTCTAGTAATCTCTTAGGGAAAAAGTGACTAGAAATACACACCTAGGCCAATTCTGAGATGCTATTGATTCTCTTAACTTTCTTTTCCTCTTTTTTCCCCCAGTTTTTAAAGTAATAAGCAAAATAAAATTAAATATATAATATAGTTTATGCATTATACTGAGGCTTCCCTGGTGGCTCAGTCTGTAAAGAATCCACCTGCAGTGCAAGAGAGCTGGGTTTGATTCCTGGGTTGGGAAGATCCCCTGGAGGAGGACATAGCAACCCACTCTAGTATTCTGGCTTGGAGAATCCCTATGGGCAGAGGAGCCTAGTGGGCTGCAGTCCACGGGGTCACAAACAGCTGGACATGTCTGAAGCGACTCACCACAGCTGAGCACAGCACATGCATTACACTGGAGTTAAAAAAAAATCTGTCTAGTCAATTTTGTGAAGATTTTATCTGGTAAGATTTTAAAGTTTTTTTTGATGTGGACCATTTTTAAAGTCTTTACTGAATTTGTTACAATATTGCTTCTGTTTTATGATTTGGTTTTTCACCATGAGGCACATGGAATCTTAGCTTCATGACCAGGGATCATATCATCATTCTCTGCATTGGAAGGTGAAATCTTAACCACTGGACCACCAGGGATATCCCATATTTGGTAAGATTTTAGTAAATAATTTTGGAGAAGGAAATGGCAACCTACTCCACTATTCTTGCCTAGAGAATCCCATGGACAGAGGAGCCTGGTGGGCTGCTGTCCGTAGGGTCACACAGAGTCGGACACGAATGAAGCAACTTAGCACACATGCATACATTGGAGAAGGAAATGACAACCCACTCCAGTATTCTTGACTTGAGAATCCCAGGGACAGAGGAGCCTGGTGGGCTGCCATCTCTGGGGTCGCGCAGAGTCGAACATGACTGAAGAAACTTAGTAGGAGCAGCAGTAGTAAATAATTTTAGTCACAGATATAATTGATACATATAATATGGTATAATATAAAATAATATTTCTTCCATGGCTCTAATCACATTATTTGTTTTTAACATGTTCAGATTTTTTGAGAAGTCACCTTATACATGCAAGGAGATCAAACTAGTCAATCCTAAAGGAAATCAACTGAATATTCATCAGAAGGACTGATGCTGAAGTTCCAATACTTTGACTACCTGATGCGAAGAACTGACTCATTAGAAAAGACCCTGACACTGGGAAAGATTGAAGGCAGGAGAAGAAGGGTATGACAGAGGATGAGACGGTTGGATGGTATCACTGACCCGATGGATATGAGTTTGAGCAAGCTCTGGGAGCTGGTGAGAGACAGGGAGGCTTGGCATGCTGCAGTCCATAGGGTCCCAAAGAGTCAGGCATGACTGAGTAACTGAACTGAACTGACCTTATACATGAAGACTAGACTATCCTCATGATTTATGCTTCCAATTTTTCTACAATTTTAAATACTTTTGATAAAGAAAAGTATTAGTAGTAGGAAAGCCTAACACCTTCTAGATTTATGTTCTCATCTCTTAACGCCACTGCAGAAATAAAACTGAATGTTTTTCTGTTTTAGTTTCAAGATTGCTTTTTACTCTTTGAATTGTCAGATTTAATTCAGTTCCAATTTAAATGAATACTCTATCTAGGGATAACAATCTTTGCTTTGTTTCTCTAATTTATAAATTAAGGGGTAATCTTTAAACTATTGGAAATTTCTCATCTAGGTGGCAGAGATTTGGCCACGAAGTCCTCAGTTGACAGACATCATCTTGAGTGAACAGAGACCAGAGAATCCTCTTAAGACCATGTGATGTTTCTTTAGCAAAATTCTTTGATACTTGAGATAGTTTCATCTCTTAAAAGATTTTCTGCCACTGAAATTTGCCTTCTCAAGTTCTCAAGTTCATCACTCAGTTGTGTCTGACTCTGCAAATCCATGGACTGTAACCTGCCAGGCTTCTCTGTGCATGGGATTCTCCAGGCAAGAATACTGGAGTAGGTAGCCGTTCCCTTCTCCAGGGGATCTTCCTGACCCAGGGATTGAACCCTGCTGTCCTATATTGTAGGCGGATTCTTTACTGTCTGAGTCACCAGGAAATTTTCCTTATCTGGGATTAATTACTGAAATACATTCTATGGCACTTTCTGAAACTCAAGCCCATTAATGCATTTCCAAAATTGCTATATTTCAATCTGCAGAAGGTATGTTGTTTTACTTTTTTTATATTGAAGTATAATTGTTTAACAACGCTTTGTTGATTTCAGGAGTGCAGCAATGTGATTGAGTTATACATGTATCTGCTCTTTTCCAAATTCCTTTTGGAAAAGATTATTAGCATTCAGTAGAATTACCTGTGCTATACAGTAGATACTTGTTGGTTATCTATTTATCATTATTATTATCTTTTAAATATGGCAGTGTGTACATGTCAATCCTCAAATTTTAATCTATCCTCCCACCCACCCTTCCCCCCAGTAACATAAGTTCATTCTTTAAGTCTATAAGTGTGCTTGCTTTTTTTTTTAAATACATTTAGTTTTAACTTTTAAAAAACATTCTGCATATAAGCGATATCCCATTATTCTTGACTAGAAAAAAAGTAAAAAAAAATAAGATTATATCCAAAATAATCATTTTATGTTATTTTTTATAACAGCTGAAAATGATCACTTCTAAGGCTTTATATTAAAGGTCAATATAAATATATAATAAAAACTAATATTGAAGTTGTGTAGGAAAGGAAACTAAGGCAATTTGTTGAGAAAACTTTAATGACTCTTCTTAGAACAGGAATACTATCTTGTGCTGTAAGAATGGAAATTGCAATGTCCTGCACATTGGTGAACTTTTCTCTAGTAGAGAAATGGGCTTTTTGAAAAGACTCCCATGAAGTATTAATAGCAGCATAATAACAGAATACATGCATCTCTGCTGGGAGAACTCAAAATATACTCTGCAAATCAAGGGATAGAAAACTAAATTAAACTAGCACAAAATGAATGAGGTACTTTATTAATAAGAAGTCATAATCCAAAAAGTTTAAAATATGAGTTGATGTTGAGGGTCAGAAATACATACGCATTAACCTAGAACTCCATGTGGGCATTCACTCATTATCTAGTTCTATGAGTTAATGCAAATAATTCACTTAATGTAATTGACCAGTATTAAGCTCAATTCTAGATTGATGGATGATTCTTTGATATTGCACTCATATATTTTAAACGGAATTCAAAGGGAAATATTAGCTCATTAGTATAGTAAAAAAGTGCACTGTTCACCCAACCAGAGTCAAGCACTTCACTAGTTGATACAGACTTTGTTAAGCTCTGCTTCTATAAAATCTTGTGGTCCAAGATACTTCATTTTATCTGACACATCAAAAATTAACCCATTTACACTTTATTTCAACTAGGAATCTTTATCTCAGAGTATGTTGAAAGTCCATGTGTTCTTAACATTAATTTTCCCTGTCAGTATTGAATTCTGACAATTCATGTTTGAAACATATCTATTCATATTCACATGTTAAAACTCCAATTCCATTTCCAATATTTTCAATTATAATACTAATATAATTTCTCAGAAATTTAGTAATTGCTTCATTAACATTAATACCAATATATTTACTAAATCTATATGTCTAACATAGATTAGTCGCTCAGTCATGTTTGACTCTTTGTGACCCCATGGACTATACAGTCCTTGGAATTCTCCAGGCCAGAACACTGGAGTGGGTAACCTTTCTCTTCTCCAGGGGATCTTCCCAACCCAGGGATTGAACCCAGGTCTGTCTTATTGCAGGTGGATTCTTTATCAGCTGAGCCAAAAGGGAAGTCCGAGAGTACTGGAATGGGAATCCTATCCCTTCTCCAGCAGATCTTCCTGACCCAGGAATCAAACCGGGGTCTCCTGCATTGCAGGCAGATTCTTTACCAACTGAGCTATGAGTGAAGCCTATATGACTAATACATATATTTATTACAATTGTTACTAACTGAATGATAATTTAAAATCATGTATATGCAAGTCCATAGAATCAAGCCTATTTATTCCGGGGAATAACATGATAACCTATCAGTATGGAATTTCAGAGTGCAGCTTTTGGTGATTATATAAAGTAATTGCAATCAGGATTTAACTCACACCTTGGGGCACTGTATAAACTGAAAGATGAAAGGGACCTTAAACTAGTTGAATTCTCTACCAAGTAGAATAAATGATGGTTATGTCTCCTCTGATTGACATCCAACCACATTTTACATAGGATATTTGCAGTCCCGCACGAATCATTAGAAATCCCAATATATATTGAGACAAAACATCTGGCTTTCAATATCCTTTGTACATGAATCAAAGTTTTCTTTTCCCCTGTGCAGCATAACCTTTTTAAAAGCTAGCTTTGCAATATTAAACAAGAAAACACACACACACACACACACACACACACACACTATTGCTTGACAAAAATCAAACTTGAAACTCAATAAGTCTTTTCACATATAAGCTATCCTTTTTCTATCTATACTTACCCAATTCAATCTTACATAAATTAAATGAAGGGAAATTTTTACCTCTGTTGATTCTCACCCTTTTGATTCAGTTATTGCTTATTGGTAATTCATTTAATCTTTACTTATAATACATACAATCTTCACTGATAAGGCTGTATTATGACAAATATGTGTTAATATTTATCTTTAACAATCTATATGCTAAATGCCTGATTCAAGTTACATGAATTTGTTTGCATGATAAACAATAGCTGTCTGCTGCTTAATGATTGGTCTATAGGTGAAAATATTTACTTTGCAGTAAAACTAATAGTATTTTTATTCACTGGCATGTTTCATGGTCAGGTACTTTAATAGTTTCATACAATTTTAGACAATGAAAGGTTCTTAGGACTATAGCAAAAGTTTAAAAAAACAAGAAGCTAAACTTGCTTTTGATAGTTTTTATTTTTTATTTAAGTGATGTTTGGATATGATTTATTTAGAAAGAGCCAAATAGAACACTGGAATGAAATAGCAGCCAAACAACAGTAATGTTAAATCCCTCAGTTGTGTCTGAGTCTTTGCGACCCCATGGACTGTAGCCTACCGGGCTCCTCCGTCCATGGGATTTTCCGGGCAAAGGTACTAGAGTGGGTTGCCATTTCCTTCTCCAAAGGATCTTCCTGATCCAGGGATTGAACCAGGTCTACCTGCATTGCAGGCAGACGCTTTATCCTCTGAGCCACTAGGGAAGCTCCTAAACAACAGTAATAAGGCACGTCTATACATGAATAAAATGTCTTGTGATTATTTTGCATTTCAGCAAATGGAAGTACAGATCCTAAGTTATAAGAATTTCGCCTGGACCAATGAAGACTATGTCTGTGTCAAGTAACAATAACAACAAAAAAAGGATGATCTAGAAAGCTGAGAAGAAAAAAAAAAAAATGTGTTGACTCCAAAACCTGGAAAAAATCACAGATATAAAATAAGGGTACCTGGATATCAAAGATAAAATTTATCACAAGGATTGAGATTTTCTGGCCTTGCTCTCCAAAGTGTTTGCTGTTTTCTAATGCAGCTAATGGATTTGATGACCTGGGCTCTTCTCTGCTTGTGTCTATTAAACCCTCTAAGTTTCAAGTCTTGCTTCTCTTCTGGCATTTTCAGCAAACATCTAATATCTCAATGGTTTTAAATATGGCTGAAATAATTGCTGTGACAAAGAGGATGGAAAATACTTCTGGATTATGTTGGGTGTATATTATTCAAATAAGGATGCTTGCTTATTTAGCTTATTTAACAAAACCCTGCTTATTTAACTTATGTGCAGAGTACATCATGTGAAATGCCAGCCTGGATGAAGCACAAGCTAGAATCAAGATTACTGGGAGATATATCAGTAACCTCAGATATACAGATGACACTATACTTATGACAGAAAGCAAGAGCCTTTTAATGAAGTTGAAAGTGAAAAAGTTGGCTTAAAATTCAACATTCAAAAAATTATTATTGCATCTGGTCCCATCACTTCATGGCAAAAAAATGGGGAAAAATTACTTTATTTTCTTGGGCTCCAAAATCACTGTGGATGGTGGCTGCAGCCATTAAATTAAAAGACACTTGCTCCTTGAAAGAAAGACTATCACAAACCTAGACAGCATATTAAAAAGCAGAGACATTACTTTGCTGACAAAGGTCTGTCTAGTCAAATCTATGTTTTTTTTTTCAGTAGTCATGTATAAATGTAAGAGTTGGACCAAAATGAAGGCTGAAAGCCAAAGAATTGATGCTTTCAAACTGTGGTCTAGAGAATACTCTTGAGAGTCCCTTGGGCAGCAAGGAGATGAAACCAGTCAATCCTAAAGGAAATCAACCCTGAATATTCATTGGATTGATTGATGCTGAAGCTGAAGCTCCAATATTTTGGTCACCTGATGCAAAGCACTGACTCATTGGAAAAGACCATGAAGCTAGCAAAGATTGAGGACAGGAGGAGAAGGAGGGACAGAGAATGAGATGGTTGGATGGCATCACCGACTCAATGGACATGAGCTTGAGCAAACTCAGGGAAGGCTGGCATGCTATGGTCTATGAGATCACAGAGTTAGACATGACTGAGTGATTGAACAACAACAAAGGCTGCCTTAGAGTGCAATAGAACTAAGAATAATTCAACAAGTATAACAGGTGTGAATCAGAACTGTCTCTGGTCAAATGAACCAAATGGGCACCTTACTCTAAGCCATTATTCTCTTACAGGCTATCTGTTTTCAAGAGGAAACCCACGTAAAGCAGATAGACTCAAAAGGCAGGAGAGGAAGGGATTTCCAGAAGAAAATCAGGAATTGGTGCCAAAAGAAGGAATAAGAAGGAACAGGAGTCAACTGAAGAATGTGCAACTTGCTAAGGTAGATCTGGTATAGGCATTAGTCAGAGATCAATGGTTAAGAGGTAGGTTTAAAACACGGAGTTTTAGAAACAAAACACTCAGCATGTACAATTGTGGAGATTGCAAGCAGATACAACACTGATTTGGGAAACAGAAAACTAGAAAATGCAGACACAGACTCATCACCAGCACCCTCCCTTTCTCTGATTTCTAATCTTACTGAGATAACCTTTGTTTTTAACATCCAAAATGATATTTGCAATGTACATTGAGAAGAGTGCCAGTTCTGGAAAAAACAAATCTTCACTACCTTACATTGTGGTTCCAGTGATTTGTGTGTGTGTTCTTGAGAATTTTCTGAATGTTTTCATAGGTACTGCATTTCAATGACCATACAACTGCCAAATTCTTATTAGGCTTTTAATAAATTTATTCTCACCAACCTTCAGAGTCTCATAAACACAGATGTCTCAAATCATAATCTCTCTGAAGATTTGAAGTTTTATTTGATAACCACTGGATTTAGCAATCTACCCTACCACTTAGATACCAATTAGATGTTCTCTACCTTGGCTTCTACCTTTGGGCGATTTAAAATATGAAATTGGGCTAAGCAAACTCTGAAAATTTGCAGCAATGTAAAAGAGTTTCTGCAATATAAATCAATGTTTTACTTAGATGGGAAGTGCATGGTAAAACATTTAGAAGGAATTTTGGACTCAAGTACCTCGTATTATTACTATGCTCCACTGTGTCTGCTATGTACTCTCTCCTTCCATTAACATCTCAACTACTAACAGGGGAAGAAAAGTCAGCTTAGTTACAAATGCAAGCTGCCAGATGGCAGGAATTAGTTCATTGGCAGCCATTTTCTTTCAAGACTTCTTAGCCAACCTCTCAGGGTTGGAATTGTACTTTGAGAGCTATATAGCGGATTCTCTCTGGGATGGTGCAGTAAGCCCACTTGTCCATAGTATCAGTCCCTTCGCTTGGTGATGGAGGGTGATACTTACTAAGGCCCACACAGAATGGCAAGGAGGATCCTTATTATTTCAACAACTATGTAACTTCAGCAAGAGTTCTTAAGGGGCAGGTGTGAAGATGAGATATTTGTCCCCTTACACTCTCTGAATTAAACATTGGGCTACTGCTGGAATCCGGGGGTATAACTGACAATACCTCTAAGCGTCTGAGAACATGAAAATCCCTGGTGACAGCGGCTGAGTATGCAACAGTGAAGAAGACCACTATCCCTATCTGAACATTGTGGACGAGACCAGAGTGGGATTTCTTTAACCTGGAGGAGCCCAACCAATGGCTTCCTCTGCAAAGGGGAGGCCTGAAACACAGACACACCAGCGTTCTAGCCAGAATAACGAAATAACACTGCTGAAGAAGGGACAGCCCCTGACATAAGCCTCTAGCAAGTGCAGGCTGTGACAGGAAGCACACAGGAAAGTCCCAGCCAGGAAATGGCTAGAGTGGCCCATCACTTCTATTGCACCAAAGTCCCCACTTGAGCTAGTAACTAGCCCCTGGGGTGTAGCCAATTAGCACTGTTTGTTCTGAATATTCCCACACTTAGAAAATTTGGATAGAGAGAATAGCGGTAGCCACTGGCAGACAGAGTAGCGAACAAGTCTCAAGTCACTCTTGTGGTAGTTTGGAACCAACTAATAAGACCACAAAGCTATCCAAGAGTTGACTATTCTGCTCACAGTGCTAACTGTTTTATAAGATTTAGAGATTATTTAGATGGTAAACTACAACCCACACGCTTGGATCAAGAAAAGGTATAACTTTGTTACTTTCAGCTCCAAATGTGATAAGGTGGCCAGGCAGGACCATGACAGAGTGACACGGCTGGAACTGCAGCACTGGAACCCCAAGAGAATGGGGTCAGCTAGGTTTTCCAGGCTCCAGCAAGCGTACTGCATCCTAAATTGCTTCAGTTGTATCTGACTCTGTGACCCTATGGACGGTAGCTTGCCAGGCTCCTCTGCTCATGGGATTCTCCTGGTAAGAATACTGGAGTGGGTTGCTATTTCCTCCCCAGGGGATCTTCCCGACAGCAGGGATTGAATCTGCATCTCTTATGTCTCTTGCATTTATCACTAGCACAACCTAGAGGTTGGCTAATTTGAATGATTTCAAGCTCCAGGGCAGAGGGAGCTTCTCCAGCATCTGGTACCTCCTCTGGAGAGACCCAGAGCCTGAAAGAAGTGGTTGAGGTGTATATGTAATCCACTCTTCAAGAAATAGAATTTACCAGTATTTAGCCAGTGCCTCAAAACTGGGTCAAGAGAGCATTTTGAAAAAAACCTCTATAGCAAGACAGCTTAGTTGTAATTCCTGAAGAGAAGTTAAAGAGCTGTTATTGATCAATATCCCAGATTGCTGCTGCTGCTGCTAAGTCGCTTCAGTCGTGTCCAACTCTGCGCAACCCCATAGAAGGCAGCCCACCAGGCTTCCCCGTCCCTGGGATTCTCCAGGCAAGAACAATGGAGTGGGTTGCCATTTCCTTCTCCAAGGCATGAAAGTGAAAAGTGAAAGTGAAGTTGTTCAGTCGTGTCTGACTCTTTGCGACCCCATGGACTGCAGCCTACCAGGCTCCTCCATCCATGGGATTTTCTAGGCAAGAGTACTAGAGTGGGGTGCCATCGCCTTCTCTGATATCCCAGATTAAGCATAAACTAAAAATATAATAATAGTGGGCATCAATTATGGGATTGTGGGCTACCAATGAAATTGCCCCCAAAGCATGCTCTAATCTAAGAAAAAGAAGAACCCAGAAGGTAATTTATTTGTAAAATTGAAATTTGAGCAAGAAGGCTTTTGTAAATCTATTTGACTTTATCAGCTGTCCTCTTTATTATAGTTAAATGTTCTATTTTTACTAAGACTTCTTTGATTCCTCTACTAAAAAGACATCTTTCCTTCTCCTTTATCCCATTCTACTGCATCTCTCTCCATTAGCAATCAAAGTTTTTGTTGTTTTGTTTCATTGGTATCCTTAAAGTTTAGAATAGTTCCTGGCATGTTTATTGAATAAAAAAAAAAATGAATGAAACTCACCACATGTCTTTCTTTTTTTAACTGACTCTATGGTATTTTGCTTTTAAAATACTTCAGTATAAATAGTATGGTATATATGTATATGCAAATTATCTTTAATTTACCCACTAGCAGAAATTAGTTAACATTTGAAATACTCTAATCAGGAATCAACATTCCAATGAAAGTTACTTTACATTTTCAACAGTCAGTGAAATATGCTAAGAATGAATGTATGAATATGAATTTAACTATGAATATATTTTTTAAATGTATATATATATATATATGTCCATGTGTACACATGTGTATACACACACACACATTATCCTATTCTCGTTGCATCAAACTGTATAACAAATAGGTCAGACTAATAATTTCAGTATAGATTTGAGATTTATTGTTCTGTTGGCCCCCTGTTTTCAGGGAAAAATCTATTTCCTGTTTACTAGCCAAGAAGTATGACTGGTCCTGAAAACAAAATATTTTCTCATTTGCCTTGGAATTAAACTTTCCTGCAGCTTGCTTGAAGAAGGCAATGGCAACCCACTCCAGTACTCTTGCCTGGAAAATCCCATGGGCAGAGAAGCCTGGTAGGCTGCAGTCCGTGGGGTCGCTAAGAGTCGGACACGACTGAGAGACTTCACTTTCACTTTTCACTTTCATGCATTGGAGAAGGAAATGGCACCCCACTCCAGTGTTCTTGCCTGGAGAATCCCAGAGATGGGGGAGCCTGGTGGGCTGCCACCTCTGGGGTCACGCAGAGTTGGACACGACTGAAGTGACTTAGCAGCAGCAGCTTACAAGCTATAGTGTCTAAGGGCAGAGTGATACTTACCTGAGCTGTAGAAAGAATCTGTTGACTTAACACAAGAAGACTGCCAGATATTTCTCCAGCACACATGGATTTATTTGGGTCAACAGAGAACTGCAATTCTGGGTCTGCCATCATGGTGCTGCTGCTGCAGCTAAGTCACTTCAGTCATGTCTGACTCTGTGCAACCCAACAGACGGCAGCCCACCAGGCTCTGCCATCCCTGGAATTCTCCAGGCAAGAACATTGGAGTGGTTGCCATTTCCTTCTCCAATGCCACCATGGTGAGTCACATGCAAATCCCTGTGCTGCAAGGGAAGAACTTTTTTATAGAGGGGAAAAGGGGGGTTGGGGGGTCTACAGTAAAAAACAAAGAAACAAATCCACAGCTTTTTGTTGGTTGTGTCCCTGTCCAGGGCTTACCTGATAGCTCAGTTGGTAAAGAATCTGCCTGCCATGTGCCATGCAGGAGACCCCAATTCGATTCCTGGGTAGGGAATATCCACTGGAGATATAGGCTACCCAGTCCAATATTCTTGGGCTTCTCTTGAGGCTCAGCTGGTAAAGAATCTGCCTGCAGTTCAGGAGACCTGCATTATCCCTGGGTTGAGAAGATCCTCTGGAGAAGGGAAAGGCTACCCACTCCAGTATTCTGGTCTGCAGAATTCCATGGACTATATAGTCCATGGGCTCCCTGTCAGGAAAGAAGAGCCTCTCTTATTCCTGTTTGGCTCTGCTTTGGTTGTAGGGAGCTCTTTTTTCTGGTCTCCTGACCTTATTTGATATATCTACTGATTAATTTTTTACAAATATATTTTGCTGTTTTTCTTTTAAGTGCCTGGCTACTAGTAAATGTGTGTGTCCTTAGTATTATTCTCAAGTTTGCCTTCACTGCAGGAGGTAGATTATGTATAATTACCAGGGGATTTCCCAATATGAATTAAAAAGGAGAAAAACTTTTCACTTGTTGAAGAAATTGTATTAGAACACTTTGAAATATTTTAGTTTTGTGGTAGTTTGAGTCCTTTTCATGGGGTATTTCTTCTGGGTTTCCTTTGGACAATCATTTTGATTTGCCTGGTTCACAGTCCATATTTAGTATATCTCAGGATCCTTCCATGTAGGCACATGTATCTCTTAGCCAAGATGGATCCTACCAAAGAGGTCTCTGGGTAGAACATCCCTTAACATTGCTCCATCTTTGGCCTGCAAGGTGCCTTTTCTGTGCATGTGTGGTCAGGGAGATCTACTGACTGTGAGAAAAGAAGTATGTGGTCTGGGCAGCACCCAGCGTCCTCCCTTAGTTGTCCTGCTATTCTTGTCTTGGAGTTTGGGTCAATCAGGATTGAGTCTCCAATTGCTTTATCCTGGGGGGCAGGTGACATCTACCTCCTGCCTCAGTTTTAGTCCTTTTCAGGGTAGTCCAGACTATATGTGAGTTTTACTCCATGCAGCACCTTGTGGTAGGTCTGCTGCTGCTGCTGCTAAGTCACTTCAGTCGTGTCCGACTCCATGCTACCCCGTAGACGGCAGCCCACCAGGCTCCCCCGTCCCTGGGATTCTCCAGGCAAGAACACTGGAGTGGGTTGCCATTTCCTTCCCCAGTGCATAAAAGTGAAAAGTGAAAAGTGAAAGCGAAGTTGCTCAGTCGTGTCCGACTCTTAGCGACCCCATGGACTGCAGCCCACCAGGGTCTTCCGTCCATGGGATTTTCCAGGCAAGAGTACTGGAGTGGGGTGCCATTGCCTTGTCTGGTGGTAGGTCTAAGACATGCCTTTTCAGTTCCAGTACCAAAGTGAAACAACCAGAAGCACCTGATGAGGATATCCTCCTGTTTACAGAAAATAGGAAGGAAGCCTGCTGATCATCAAGCAGAGTTTGAATGACCTTAAACTTGTATTTAAGCTCCAATATTCCATGACTATTTTATCATGCACAAATTTTCATAGAAATTCTAAGAACTGCAATTTTCTCTCCTAGTATATGTGACAGGCAGAGTTTTTGTTTTTTAAAAAAAGCTTTAACCAATTTTAAAGCATTTTTGGGAAACACTGTATTTTAAAAGTTGTACTGGTATTTCCTTCAACTACCTAAATTTGTATAATGTGCTATACTGCAATTATTAAAGCAACAAACAAGGAAATAAAACAGTTCAGCATGTGCATTTGAAGAGTGAATGTGACTTTTTTTTTTTTTTCAAGGACATCCACTATTTTAACATAATAGTTCATGCGACTCACTTACATGAAGTGACAAGGCTAATTCTGGACGAACTTTTCACTCATAAAATTTGTGTTATGACAAATTTGACATTAAATTGTTCGTATTTTATTTGGCACTAGTAATAAAGGAAGCAATATTCACTACAAACAAAAATATTCTAATAATATTCTTCGTCACATCTCCTTCTTTAGATCTTTAGTATAAAACAGGATTTTGTCTCCTTTAAGAAAATTTCTACCAACTTTCTTCCTATCATAGATGCAGGAAATCATGTATAATATACTGTATCTTATATTTTATACTTATTCTGATAAAAATTTTATATAGCTCTGAATTAAATAGATAGTAATTTTGCTAGCCAAATTTTCTCATAAACTGTGATCCACATGACAATTTCACATATTCAGAATCACACAAAATTTTGAAAGAAAAGTGGTACAGGTAGAATATCCAGAGGAGTCATGAGTCAAAGCAATAAAGTACTCTAGAAAATGAACCTTATGCTACAAAAAGAAATACACTATAAACCAACATATTTGCATAAGCTCCTTAATACCTATGTAGAAAACCCAGATACCAAAGGGTTGTTCTATATGTCTTATTTAGTCATCCTGAAACACATATCTTACATAAAGCAAATAAATGCAAGTAATATTTTCTGGTAAAATAATGAGTCATATTCTTAGGGCAAATTCATTGAAACAAATTTAATATTCAAAATAATCATACCTGGGGTAAGATTTTGAATGAAACATAAGTCAAAGTTATATTAGAAATTAACCAACTTATTTAAAATAATAATTATGAATACTTTTACTCTTCTAAATTTATTTTACTATGGTTCACTCATTTTTTTTCTAAAGGTAAGTCTTCCTGGTCAATTACCAAGACAAATGTTATTCTGGGAACTGCATCAGAAAGCAAGATATACCCTGCCCCCATATTAGCAATGGAAAAAGAGGTAAAAAGCTGTCAGGTTTTTAAGAGTACTAACATCCCTGTTATGCTTTGTCAGTCAGAATTTATTAAAAAAAAAAAAAGAACTATGTTTTCTACTGTGCATATAAATGATTTATCTGTTGCAAACTCTTTGCATTTTAACATAAATAATCCTTAGAAATTCCAAAATGTGCCTATTTACCACACACCAGAAAATGCTTTATTCTATGCATATATATTGGCTCTAAGTCCTTGAATTCACTGCAGGAGGAGTCTGAGGAAAGGGTAACAAATACCCTACTGCTTACTGAATCATTAACTTGTGAAAATCTTTCTTTTTTTGTTGCTTGTAAAAAATAAATGAAAAAGATATTTCCTAGAGTGTTGACAATGATTATTACTTAATTTATCATTTAATGCATCATAAGTAAAACTTAATGTATTAAATTTCTAAAAATGCAAAATTTTAAGAAAGCAAAATGGTAACAATATGTAATCCTTTTCTTTCACAGACAGGTATTGATACAAAAACTAAAATTAAAAATGGTTTGTCTTTGTGAATATCAAATAAGTCGTATTTTTGGTCTTCCCTTTGATACCTCACATTTCTCCAAGAGGCATTTTTCTTAAAGCCATTGCTTCTTTAAACCTAGGAGGGACTTACACATGGCTGCTGTTGGTAACTTCTTGTGGCATTTCACTGAAATGCAATTTATAAATCTCTTGATGAACTCAGCTCTTGGTGTTTAAAATATCTAGGAAGGCCTTGACCCTGCTATCTATTCATTCATGCATTTTTAAACTACATAATTGCTTTATTTTGACTTGGAAATTCACTGATTTTTCTCATGGTTGCCTACTTTCTACAAGTAGTCACCTAACCTCCATTCCTAAGTCATTCATAAAGATCTTCCTTAGTTTGCTTATTTTGCCTTGAAAAGTCCTGGATAAATCCTAATCCTTTTTAATTAAGTATTATTAGTCTTTGTAGTTTAGATAAACTTGTTTCAGAATCTATAGTTTCCATTTTCCCATTCAATTCATGTCCATATATTTATAGGTGATAGATACTCAGTATTTCTCTCAACCATTTGAGAACCTCCAAGGGACTTTTCCTGCTCAAATCAACTGCCTTTTAGAACAGACAAGTCTCTGTCCCCAAACATCACTCCACAACCAGTGCTTCTCATCAAACAAATCAGGGGATTAGAAACAGCCAGAAGAGTAATTAGCCTCATGATTAGAAGTCTCTAGTGTGCCATGATGATTTGTATCAGTCACATTAACTCTCTGCCTTCCCAAATCCACCTGACTAGCTTATTTATTTATATTTACTTTCTAAGATTTCCCATGCAACAGGATCACATAGGAAACTACTTTGTGACTTTTTACTGATTTTTTAAAAAAACACCACCTTTCCATCTATTTATTTCACTTGATCACAGGTAAAAATATAGGTTCTTAAAAGAAGATTTATTAACCTTTTCAGGATAGATATAACTTTAGTTTGTTACGAGAAATAAAGTACTAAATTGAAATGATATATTTAAGCTATTTTAAAAGATTTTTTCCTTCTATTTTTCTGTCATGTTTAACCTGACAGCAAAAAGTCATCTGTGTTGTCTGACCTTTCAAGTATTAATTGGAAATCCATTTCAAACTTTCTCTATAAAGGTTTGACTAAGATAATTTTTTTAACTTTAGCTTTTACTAACATTAGGAAATTTATGAATATGACCTTTCATAATATTGAATCAAGGTATTCTACCAAACATGACAAATTCTATTTCAAAGCAGCATGAAATGTATACCAAATCAAATAGTAAGCAAACATTTTGATTGAAAATGCATTAATACAAGTTTTAAAGTCCCAATATTATTTCTGTTATTCAGAAGAAGAAATACAGACTCCTTATTCTTGGAAAATAAGTCTCCCCTAATTTTTGTGTTGAACCATAATATTAAAGTCCCAGGTGAATTTTGGTCACATGCAGTTAGATGCAGTATGAAGAAACAGGAATGGAAGGGAGGGAGCATTCCTGGACTGAAGTTTGGTTAAAACAGCAGTCTCTGGACTCAAAAGTGAAATCCCACTTCTACGATTACATTGGATGCTCAAGTCTTCAAACAAATCACTATGTCATAAAGCTTTTGTGAGGATTAAAGGGATTAAAACACACAGAGAACAGTGTCTTAAGAGTATACAGGAAGTGGTTAGTTTTAGGATTGTTATAAGAAGCACTCCCCCACATTAAATACCTTTCCCTATTATGACACTTGAAAGAGAGTGGCTTAGATCAAATTGACATCATGTACGTAAAAATAATGAGGCTCCTTGTCTGTCTCTTGAAGCAAATTAAATCTGATTGAATATTCTTCTTTAAATAAACCTTAATGATGTATTTCAGAGAAGAAAAGATTATGCTGTTTTACTATCTCCAAGAGACTTCAGCATCAACTATAAAGAGCTATTTTTCTGACTTAGTCTAGGTAGGAATGCTAATTTTTATAACTGTAGAAATTATGAGACTTTAAAGGTTTATAAAATATTAATTGTAAGACTTCCACGTTGTGTGTCAAGTATTTCTGAAGTTTTCACATAAGTATTTTGCAGTAAGACATAGAAATGCATGCCTAAGCCTTAGATACATATGTGTATGAATAACAGATATATAGCAAGGATATCCAGAGAAAGCAATGGCAACCCACTCCAGTACTCTTGCCTGGAGAATTCCAGGGATGGGGGAGCCTGGTGGGCTGCCATCTATGGGGTCGCAACAGAGTCGAACATGACTGAAGCGACTTAGCAGCAGTGGCATGGATATCAATCCTTAACATATCTTGGTAGCTTTAACCCATTTTAAGATTTTTACCTCTTCTTATTAAACATATTTAATCATTTTTTTTTTGCCATTTCACCTGAAGTCATTGTGAATATTCTTTATACTTAATCTTCTCACAAAAGTCTCCAGCAACTGTATACTAAGCATGGTTTTCCAGTCACTTGTGAAATCTTATATTCATTAGTGATAATCAGTACCCAGCCTGTACCAAGCCTAGAGATTCTTTATGTGTGAGTGTATATCAAATACAAGTACTATTTAATGAAGGAAAATGTACTGGGTCATGGTTCAAAATTACATGAGTATATTCCCTTTTTACTAAGAAAGATATAAACAAAGTTAGGAAGAAACAAGTTCTATCTCTGCTAAGTCAAAAGCATGGGTTAATAGGGACTTTGGTGTTCAGACCTCAACATGTTAGCAAATCTACAACTTTATAAAGTCTAGGCTGGTCTAAGAAATCTAGTTTGAGATATAAATTCTAGTTTAGTGGTTGAAGATTTGTTCCCTGGACATAAGCATTGCCTTTGATATTTGTTATCCCTTTATGACAGGAAATATGTGTAAACTCCCTAGCCTTGAATACACTGTAATTTATTCTTATATATTTCCATTTCCCCCAAATGTGAAAATAACCATAGATAAATTTCTCTAAACTAGTGTTTTAAGCTTCTCAGATTTATTAAAATGATTATTGATATATTTGGATAAGTATCTTTATAACTCTTTTGCATCATTACTGTCTTTTTTTTTTTCTTGCCTTCTGTTTTAATTGAGCATGTTATATTGTTCCATTTTATCTTCTCTCTTAGCATATCAACTACACATCTTTAAAAGAAATGTCTGTGGTTATCCACCAGTTTAAAATGAGCATTTAAAGTAAAGTTATCCTCAAAGAAAATTATTTCACATCATATGTAGTACATATGTTAGAAGGTACCTTCTGACGGAGTCCTCTCAGTTTCTCCCTCCCTTTCCTTGAGACACTACTTCTTAAATCATATAATACATTGTCAACTTGTTATTGTTGTTTAGTCACTAAGTCATATCCAGCTCTTCTGCAACTATATGGACTGTAGCCTGCCAGACTCTTCTAACCATGAGATTTTCCAGACAAGAATACTGGAGTGAGTTGCCATTTCCTTCTCCGTGGGATCTTCCGGACCCATGGATTGAACCTGTGTCTCCTGAATTGGCAGGCAGATTCTTTACCACCGAGCCACTTGTCAATACTATTGTTTAAAACAATCTCTTAATTTCAGGTCAATGAAGAATATAAAATATAAAAGATGTGTCTTACCTTCAACATTCCTTTTCCAGTGCTCTTCCTTTTATTATAGACCCAAGATTCTGATCTACTTCAATTTTATTCTGCCTGTATATTTTCTACTAACATGTCTTTATTGATAAATTTTCTGGTAATGAATTCTCTCAGTTTTGTTTTAAAGGATACTATCTGTTGAAATAGAATTCTAGATTGATGTCTCCCACAACTCCTACTAACCTCTTAACTATTTCAGTCTTCTCTTTTTACTTGCATGTTTCTGATGAAAATTTTGCTGTAGTTCTTATCCCTGGTTCCTCTATAAGGCATTTTTTAATTCTCTGACTTCCTTCAAGATTTTCTCTTTGAAGTTTTCTACTGCTGAATTTGATAGTCTCTTTTACAGACATACTGGTATTTGTTTATATTTGGTGCATCCAAAGCTTCTGGGATATTTAGTTCGGTATCTGGTATTAAGTATGCAAAACTGTCTAATACTATTTCTTTAAGTATTTCTTCTTCATTCTCTTTCTCTTATTCTTTTTGTGGCCACACTCTTTGATATTGTCCCACAGGCCTTCATCTTCTAGTTTACATTGCTATTCTTTTCATTATTCATTCTCTTTCCAATCTAGTTTGTGACTTTACTGATTTGTATTCAAGTTTGGTGATATTTTTTTGGCTGTGTTGAGTTTACCACTTAATCACTAAAGGCATTCTTAATTTCTGTTACATTTTTTGTTTAATTTCTAACAAATTATTTTACTTCTTAGAGTTTCTAACTTTGCTTGCATTGTCCACAATTTTTGATTGTTGTTACTCTTTTCATTAGAGCTCAAGACATATTAATCATGCTATTCTTGACTGACTATTCCAACACCACTATCATATCTGAGTCTTGTTTTCAAGATAGCTGTGTCTCTTTGCATGGTGCTGTTTTTTTTGTTTGTTTGTTTTTTCCTGTGTTTCTTTTGTAAAGTAATGGACTTCCCTATAAACTAATGTTCAGGTGGAATTTGTGTCTTACAGCTCTTTTAGCTGAAATGCACTGTTACGCTGGAGCTACCTTGACATGGTGATGTAGTATATGAGGGTGTCTATACTCTTTCAGTTAGACTCCCCCAGTCTTGCTCAGAACTTACTGGTTCCATGTCTTAGACCTGTGGCTCTTATAAGGATCTGCCCCTTCCCTTGCTCACATACATTTTATTCCCTTCTGTCTCAGACTCCCTTTCCTGTCTATATATTTCCCAGTCCATTTCCTTGAGGCCATGCTCCCTTTTGACTATTTGTTTTTTCTTTTTCTTTTAGGTTAGACAGGAAGGCTGGAGAGGGTTTGAGTGGGATAAATTTCCTACACCCCTGACTTTTTTTAGTTTTCAGAATTGTGCTCTGGCAAAATCTGTTCTATCCCTGTAGTGCAGATCCTTGTTTTAGAGACATTTCTAGGTATGTTTCACAATGGTCACTCTTTCCCTCTGAGATCCAAAGTCATGCGGGATCTTTTTGGGGGGTGAGGATCCCAAGAACCTGGTAAATCCCTGGAGGAAAAGCCTATGAGACTACATGATGGCCCCTAGAAGTTTCTCACTGCCACTCCAACGTACACTTAACCTCCAGAAACTCATTCATGTAAGCAGGTGCTGTATCTCTCTCTAAATATACTTTTCTCCTATATTTTGGGGTGAAGATTTTCCCTGGAATGTAAGTTTCTCTTATAACCCCCCTAAAAGGTGTGTTTTCCAATTTGTCCAGCCTTTTCTTGATGTAGGAATAGAAATAATAATGTCTAAGTTCTTTACATATCTTAGCTGATACCAGAAGCACTTTCTCAGTATTTAAACTTTAATTTGATGTAGGGTTTATTCTTTGTCCTTCTCATAATTATTCACACACACTTCCTGCATTATCCCATCTTATGCCATCATTATAAATGCTATGCACATTCAGGATCTTCCCAAATGTGTAATATATCTCATGAGATGTAAACCCATAATCTACTGCCAAATAATTTTTATACTAATGTGTCACTTAGGCAACCTCAAATTCAACATGTGTAAAGCAGTATTTGAGTTAAATCTGACATATATTTTCCCCTAACCTTCTTCATTTCAGAAATGTCACAGGAACCTATAAAATAGAGTAAGTGAAACACAAATCATCCCCCATTCCTTCTTTCTTTCATTATCTCTGACTTCCACACTATGCATCACAGTCTGGGTTTGAGGACAGACTCTGAGACAGGACTTAGAATCAAGGATGCTTATAAGGCAGTCACTGTGATCACAACATCTGTGGAGAACTGAGCGAAGACTCAAGCAAACTCATAGGAATACAAGACTTTGTACTTCTTACTTAACCTGTCACTGAATGTAGACTGCCCCCTAAGAGTGTGAGCTGGGAGGAGGTGGCTCTTTGCAACTGAGACAACCCATGAGGAGGATGAGTTGAAGACCATCTGCTGGCAGCACTCTCTGCAGCTGGTGCAATGAGTCTTTAAGGAAGATACAGAGAGACTGTGAGGCCCATCTCTATGTCCACCACAATCTCCAAAAGCAGCCATTATTTCAGTCACAAGACTGACACAGATTACATGCTGAACAAACTGTTACAAGAATTCAAAAGTAGATTTCTCTCAGACCAATGCATATCCCCTTCCACCCTAGCCCAATCCATCCTTCACAGAAGAGGTTAAAACACTCCTCTGAACTGTCTTCATTCATTTCTGCCTCTCCTATAACCCATTTCCACACTGCAGCCCAAGGATATTTCTTAAAATATAAATCCAGTCATGTCACACTGTGTGTTAGTCCCCTAGCAACTTCTTTTTACACCAAGAATAAAGTCTCAACTACAAGATCTTCTATGCATGCTAACTCACTTCAGTTGTGTCTGATTCTTTGCAACCCTAGCAACTGTAGCCCGCCAGACTCCTCTGTCCATGGGATTCTCCAGGCAAGAATACCGGAGTGGGTTGCTATTTCCTTCTCCAGAGGATCTCCTGACCCAGGGATCCAACCCACATCTCTTATGTCTCCTGCACTGGGAGGCAGGTTCTTCACTACTAGCAGCACCTACTTTTCCAAAATTTCTTCTTAATCAGTGTGCCCCACCGCCATCCTTCTTACACTGTTCAAACACAGTAGGTTCTTTCCTAACTCAGCACATTAGCCTGTAAGCTTGGCTTCCTGAAAGTCTCTTCTTCCTGTTAATACTGCAGCCTCCATTTCCTTCAGTTCTCACCTCGAATATTACTGTCTCAGAGAGGCCATCTGCAATCATTATTAACGTAATTCTATCTCCCCAATCCCTCCTCACTAGCAAATGTCACATCACGCACAAATTATTCTTGTAAAGCTTGCCACCATTGCATTTATGTTGTTTCCCTATTTGTTTACCTGTTTATTGCTTTGGTCAGCTCTATTAGAATTCAAGATCTAAGAACAAGCTATTGAATTAGTTAATATATGAAAAACTAAAATCATTTAAGATCAGGATGAGAAATGACCTTGCTAGATCCTATACTTTATAGGTTAAAAATCTGAGGCTTAAGTTTATTGGATTTTATTAGAGTCAAAGAACAAATCTGTTTTAGAGCCAAAACTGCAAAGAAGGTCTCCTACTACTAAATTTGTTTTATCAACATTCCTCCAATATTTTAATGCCTTCATATTATTGTAGCTCTAACAAATTGTACTCAAGTATGACTTTTTAATATAATAGCTTCAGACTAAAGAGACACTTCTCATCACTATATGACATCCTTTCAATAATTTTTATGATTTTAGACTTTATATATATATATATCTTTATATATATATATATATACCCACATATATTATCAATATATTGATTGGATTTACCTGTATACCTTCACAGCACCTTGCTCATATATTTTAAAAAGTGGGGCTTTTTGTGAGAGTGTGTGTGTGTGTATATATATATATATATATATTTTTTTTTTTTTTTTTTTTTTTTTAAGCTGAAATCTGTGCTTTCTACCTTGGTGTTGTTGACTGCCTTAACCCATCACACAAACCTGGTCTTTTATATTTTTCTGGCTTTCCTCAAAACTGTCATTAACTTGTCCATATGTCTCATAATAATTTTTCTGAGTAAAGAGGAGCACTCATTAGCTAATCTTCTGTACTACAGAAATTGAGATTACTTGTATACACAATCCAGGACATGATTTCAATGCTCACTGTCCACTGGGTGATTTTGTATTCCTTACACATAAAGAGGAATGATGACTATAAAGCCATCATATGTCAACTGATAGAGTCATGCTCTTATTTCACTGAAGCTCTCTGCATTATCTAAGAGCAAGTTTTCAGATGATGGATGACAGAAGCTCTTACAAGTCTTTGGCATCTTACAGAAAGCATTAGTCAAGCATATTTTGAGCTTGCTAATTTTATCAATAACAAAGTGAAGTGAAAGTTGCTCAGTTGTGTCCGACTCTTTGAGATCCCATGGACTATACAGTCCCTGGAATTCTCCAGGCCAGAATACTGGAGTGGGTAGCCTTTCTCTTCTCCAGGGTATCTTCCCAACCCAAAGACTGAACCCAGATCTCCTACATTGCAGGCAGATTCTTTCCCAGCTGAGCCACAAGGGAAGCCCATCAAAATTACCCCTTAATAACAAACTTCCTACTTCTTTGATCTTTTAGTTTCTTTGTTTCTTTAGCCAGTCATGTTTCATTGTATGGTCAATAGCAAGACACTATGCTTAATTCTTTTCTCTGCAATGTTTTTAAATATAAATAACAACAGAGTTGCTTTTATTATAATGAAATAAATCACAAAACTGAGCCTTGGATTAGTTGACTAACTTGTCCAAAGTCACAGAAGTAGTATATGGTATAACCAGATTGAAAAACAGGCCAATTTAAGCAAAGTTTCACTTGCATACATATTATGATAAACTGCAACTATGACAATAAGAAAAACATTTGAGTGTCTTTTTATATTTTATACTTAATAGGCACGAGAGAAAGGATTTCAATATGTTTTTACTATATACTGAATGATCATGCTGGTCTGCATGTGCCATGAATTATTCTATTTTCATGAAATTTATAAGTTCAAGTAATATCTCAAGAAAAATAAAGAATATGACTAAATGTCTACTCTGTTAGTTCACATGTAATACACAGAATAAAATATTACAGGTTGCCTTCTTAAGGGCGGAGTTGTACTTTTGCATTGATAATGGATATTTTTCAATCTTTCACCATTTAAACATCCTTTACATATTTACATTTTGCAAATGGTGAGTCTCACTTCATGACAGGAGGCCACACATTTGCTTTCCCAGAATATGGTGCACTTACGGCACAGCATGTGACCTGTATCAGCCAATCAGAGGCCTACCCTAGAGTTTACAGTTTGAAGGGGAGTGGCATGAAAAGGAGCCATTATCTCTAGCATAAATTGAGGGAGGGAGTTATAATGAGATCAACTTGCAGAAGAAGAAGAGGGAGATGCTTCATACACAGCCATGATAAAACTGGTTCTGTAACAGAAGGCAGCCATGGTATTATCTGTATAGTTTCCTGCGATGCATTCTATAACCCTAATTTCCTGTACTTCCAAGGTTCTCCATTTTACCTCATATCCATTAATACATATACCTTCAGCTCAACTAGGCTAGAATAATTTCTGTTGCTGTTCAAAGTATGAACTTTGTTATAATAATAAAGATTAAAAAAATTTTTTTTGCATAATAATTGAAGAAAAAGTGGAGCTCTAACTGAAGAGAATTTTTCATTAGAGGAAAAATGTCATTTCATTCAGTAGGTCTTCATTACATACATAAAAATTTAATACTGATTTTCTATTAATCTAATATTTACATTAATATAATTTGTCAAATGCTAATTCTGTCATTAATGTAGTTACATAAATTTAGAAACTAATAGTACACAAAGGCAGAGAGTAACACATAATTTTCTGTATGTTAAAATGGGAAAATAGTGGCAAACTATTAAGGTGACATAGTCAAGTGAAATGTTTTATTATAAATATATGAAATCTATATCTTTTCTCATAGGGTTGACAAAAAACTATTTTCTTTTTAGCTTTTAATCTTTTATAATCAACAGAAAAGTCAGGTTGACCTTAGTTCTGTGTCCAGAATCTGTGTTTCTACTTGGTGTTCAAATAATCCATAATGAAACAGAATTGACTAATCAGCCTTCCAAATTAACATGCATATTTCATTCTATTATAGTCTATAAAAACAAAACCTCATTTTAATTATTCTGTGCACATTTTCAGTGTGGACAAAATTAATATAATTCCTAGAATCTGAACTCAAATTTGAACTCTTTGGAATAATCTAATAAAGTTCTTGGAATCTTTTAAAATTAGAACTAATTTCCAGAACTTTTGCTTTCACTTTCGATTTCAGTGACAAAGTACTTTGCTTCTTTTATTTTAAAATATATTAAACTAGACATAGCTAATTAGAAGACTTTTCACCAATAACTTTTCTCCAAATATTAGCCTAAATTTTAAGCTAACATTTAATCTTATTGGAGAATGGATAAAATAAATAACATTGCAAAAGTAATATCATAACTTAATTCTGCATGTAAATATCTCAATAGTAGATGTATTTATATTTGTCTTTGACATTAATCAAACCAAATCACATTTAAAATATATCATATATTTAAAACAATAATTACATGGTTATATTTGAAAAAATTCTATATGTAAGTTACTTCCTGGAGCATCACTTTGCAATGCAATATAGTTTTCCCATTCAATTTTACAACATTCATATTAGTAAGACTTATTTTTATGTTGCATTTGAAAGGATGATTTAATATTTTTAAAATAAATTTTAAAAATAAATACAAAAAGCTATCTACTTTTATTGCACCAATAACTAATACTCATTATGACTTAATTATTTAAGTAATATTTTAAAGAGAATTATGTTTAGAATTATATTTAAAAGCAAATATTTTCTAAATCATCTGAAATTGAGTAATTGATGACATCAGTTTTAGACCTGGAAAATCAAATAGCTCTAGTGTGAAATACTGTTTTCAGGTTAAGAGAAGGAGGTAGAGAAATTTATTTTTCATAACATATATTCTATTAGGAAATCTCCATCTAAAATCAAATGTTTTTTGCAGTCATCAACTACAATTGAGTTCTCATTGTCTAAACACACACTGTTGTGCCTCTGTGTTATGCATGTACATACGAACACACACATATAAATAATATCATTTATGTATACATAATATCATTTAAAATAAAGTCTGATATAAAATTTACACTGATTCTCCCAATCAGAATGTATTAATTTCTCTCCTCTACACTGACTTTACCCAGCAAAGTCTCACATACTCCATTTGTACTAGGGTTTTTTTGGTATATGTTTTATCCAGGAGAATTGTGTGTTCCTCTATAGTTACTGGGCTTCCATGGTGGCTCAGATGGTAAAGAATCTGCCTGCAGTGCAGGGAGACCTGAGTTCGATCCCTGAGTTGGGAAGATCCCCTGGAGAAGGGAATGACTACCCACTCCAGTCTTCTTGGCTGAAGAATCCCATGGTCAGAGAAGCCTGGAGGGTTATAACCCCTAGGGTCGCAAAGAACACTTTCACTTTCAACAACGCAGTTACTAGAAATTTCATATTTTATATTATCAAGATATTTTCATGATAACAAGCAGACACTATATTCTCTATATGAATATAATTCTGTATATGAATAGCTAAGACCTGTGTGTTCCATGAAGATATTCAGTGTATCCTGTCCTTATCAGATAAGTCGCTCAGTCCTGTCTGACTCTTTGCGACTCCATGAATCGCAGCACACCAGGCCTCCCTGTCCATCACCAACTCCCGGAGTTCACTGAGACTCATGTCCATTGAGTCAGTGATGCCATCCAGCCATCTCATCCTCTGTTGACCCCTTCTCCTCCTGCCCCCAATCCCTCCCAGCATCAGAGTCTTTTCCAATGAGTCAACTCTTCACATGAGGTGGCCAAAGTACTGTAGTTTCAGCTTTAGCATCATTCCTTCCAAAGAAATCCCAGGGCTGATCTCCTTCAGAATGGACTGGTTGGATCTCCTTGCAGTCCAAGGGACTCTCAAGAGTCTTCTCCAACACCACAGTTCAAAAGCATCAATTCTTCAGTGCTCAGCCTTCTTCACAGTCCAACTCTCACATCCATACATGACCACAGGAAAAACCATAGCCTTGACTAGACGGACCTTTGTTGGCAAAGTAATGTCTCTGCTTTTGAATATGCTATCTAGATTGGTCATACCTTTCCTTCCAAGGAGTAAGTGTCTTTTAATTTCATGGCTGCAGTCACCATCTGCAGTGATTTTGGAGCCCAGAAAAATAAAGTCTGACACTGTTTCCACCGTTTCCCCATCTATTTCCCATGAAGTGGTGGGACCGGATGCCATGATCTTCGTTTTCTGAATGTTGAGCTTTAAGCCAACTTTTTCACTCTCCACTTTCACTTTCATCAAGAAGCTTTTGAGTTCCTCCTCACTTTCTGCCATAAGGGTGGTGTCATCTGCATATCTGAGGTTATTGATATTTCTCCCGGCAATCTTGATTCCAGCTTGTGCTTCCTCCAGCCCAGCGTTTCTCATGATGTACTCTGCATATAAGTTAAATAAACAGGGTGACAATATACAGCCTTGACAAACTCCTTTTCCTATTTGGAACCAGTCTGTTGTTCCGTGTCCAGTTCTAACTGTTGCTTCCTGACTTGCATACAAATTTGCAAAAAAGCAAAATGGCTGTCTGGCGAGGCCTTACAAGTAGCTGTGAAAATAAGAGAAGCGAAAAGCAAAGGAGAAAAGGAAAGATATAAACATCTGACTGCAGAGTTCCAAAGAATAGCAAAAAGAGATAAGAAAGCCTTCTTCAGTGATCAATGCAAAGAAATAGAGGAAAACAACAGAATGGGAAAGACTAGGGATCTCTTCAAGAAAATCAGAGATACCAAAGGAACATTTCATGCAAAGATGAGCTCGATAAAGGACAGAAATGGTATGGACCTAACAGAAGCAGAAGATATTAAGAAGAGATGGCAAGAATACACAGAAGAACTGTACAAAAATGATCTTCACGACCCAGATAATCACGATGGTGTGATCACTGACCTAGAGCCAGACATCCTGGAATGTGAAGTCAAGTGGGCCTTAGAAAGCATCACTACGAACAAAGCTAGTGGAGGTGATGGAATTCCAGTTGAGCTATTCCAAATCCTGAAAGATGATGCTGTGAAAGTGCTGCACTCAATATGCCAGCAAATGTGGAAAACTCAGCAGTGGCCGCAGGACTGGAAGAGGTCAGTTTTCATTCCAATCCCAAAGAAAGGCAATGCCAAAGAATGCTCAAACTACCGCACAATTGCACTCATCTCACACGCTAGTAAAGTAATGCTCAAAATTCTCCAGGCCAGGCTTCAGCAATATGTGAACCGTGAGCTTCCTGATGTTCAAGCTGGTTTTAGAAAAGGCAGAGGAACCAGAGATCAAATTGCCAACATCCGCTGGATCATGGAAAAAGCAAGAGAGTTCCAGATAAACATCTATCCTGTCCTTATACCATACCTTATTTCAACTTTCTTGGTGTGTTAACATTACATTTCTACTTTCCAAAAGACCTATTTACAAACTGGAAATCAATGTAACATTAAACATTAAAAAGCTTTAAAGGATGACTTACCGAGTCTCAGGGTAGTCAAGACCTTATCTATGATAATCCATAAGCTGGAAAAGAAAAAAAATAGTATAAATAAATAAGTTTACATTCATGGTTATCTATAGCAGAACACATAAAGAATCAAAAGCAAATACTTTAGTTTACAAATTGCAATGCCAGTTGCAGATGAAGGATTATATTGAAAACTATCATAAAATATGTTTAAATAGCCACCAAAAGGAAAAAACACAAAAGGAAAAATAATACAGAGAAGTTTCACTGAACATTCAAGTTGCTAAATGATATTAAAATGTATTAGGAGTAACAATTAGTCATAGAAATAAACTGAGGATGAGCTATCAATCATACCCATTATACTTACTGGGTAAAGTTAGAACAAAAAAGACTAGTAATGAATATGGGAATAAAGAAACATATGCACTTCATTGATAGCTGGTGTTTACTTGAGAGATTGTACTTTTATGGAAATAATCTTGCAACATCTATTAAAACATAGAAACCCCACAAAAACCCTCATACATATATACATACCACATATCCATTATTTGGGATGTATTCATAGAATTCAAAAGACAAAGATGCAAGTATATGTACAATGATGATCAATGTGCAATTTTGAACAATCATTTAAAAAAGTGAATGAAAATAAATACCCATTAATACAGGGATGAGTGACTACATTATGTGATAACTATATTGTACACTGTAGTTCTTACATTAAAGCTCAAAAAAGTGACTTGAAGGATTTTTACGAGGAATGGCTTAGTGAGAAAAATAAGATAAAGAAAAGTGCTATAATCTAACGCATGCTGGTAATATATATTTTAAAACTAACAATGACGAAATTCCTGTGTGTATGTTTGTGTGCATGTTGAAAACATAAGATACTCTGTGGATTTCACATACAAAGTATTACAATAAAGTCAGTAAGGGGCTTACACAATCAGAGAAGCTGCTAGTACTTTATGAGCCTGAATCCCCTAGCTGGTGGTCCACAAACACTCAGGAGGAAGCAGCTGTGCATTTTATGTCTTTCTACAAGTCTTTCTACACCTGCATCTAAAGAATAATGGCCTCTGTTATTCTTCACTCTTCCAAATAGCATGCAAGAGCTTCTCACTGGTAGTCTCTTATCCAGATCCTGTATGATAAATGCAGATCTGAGCTTCTCCCCTGGAATCAGCAGTTGTTAAGTGCATAGAAAGAGCATAGAAAGATAGCCATCCAGATAGGGGTAGCAGGGAATGGTGAGTAAGAGGAGTCAAGAAAAGAGGAAGAAATGGGAGACAGCTTAATATAAGAAGAAAATATCTTTTCTAAGAAAATCCAGTATATCATCACATAGTATGAGTGTATTTACCTAAAATCATTTATACAATTATACATATATGCATACACAATATACACAGAATATGTGTACATTTAGGTATACAAGTATTTAATAGATTTCTTAATATATTTTTAATCAACAGAATTAGACTGAGTTTTAAGTATAGCTAGTATAGTGTCGGAGAAAGCAATGGCACCCCACTCCAGTACTTTTGCCTGGAAAATCCCATGGACGGAGGAGCCTGGTAGGCTGTAGTCCATGGGGTCACAAAGAGTCAGACACTTACTGAACAACTTCACTTTCACTTTTCACTTTCATGCATTGGAGAAGGAAATGGCAACCCACTCCAATGTTCTTGCCTGGAGAATGCCAGGGACGGGGGAGCCTGGTGGGTTGCCATCTGTGGGGTCGCACAGAGTCATACACGACTGAAGTGACTTAGCAGCAGTATAGTGTCAGGTAAAACAAATGAATTTCATGTAATTGTCTAGAGTATGAGTCTATTTTCAAAAAAAAGACCACCACATTTTGAAAAATAAAATATGTATTATGGTTGTGTTTGCGTCTATATGCATTTGTGTGTGTGTGTGTGTGTGTGTGTGTGTGTGTGTATGTGTGAGAGAGAGAAAAAGAGAGTAAAGAAGGTGTAGTAAGGTAAAAATCCTGTAAACATATTAGTAATAAAAAATGATTTTAAGGTACTAATTTAGTGATTTTAGCATCCTCTATCACCAAATAAGAAAACACTATACATTTACTATTAAACTTTTAGATTTGTGTTCTGACCACCTATAATATATTTAGTATGAGTATCAAATATCGAAAGAAATTCTATAAAGCTTAAGGTTTATCAATATATATAACATAATACAAAGACTGTCACTACAACTGCTTTCTAATTAACTTTCTATAAGTCCTAGTCACCGTGATTAAAAAACTCATCTGTACCAAGGTTGACACACCCATTTTTTAATCCATGAATTCATTTAAAATTTCATGCAGAATGTATAACTCTGACAGCTGAGACTGAAAAGAGATGGATTTTCAACAACAGCTCTGCTTGATTTATTTTGATATGAAAATTGATGATGTAATGTCCATTTAAACTGACAAAGACAGCTGAGCCAGGTGTCTTTGAGTATTAATACTGCAGCCACAGAAAAGTATAAATGAGCCTCAGGAGTGAAGCGCCATGGCAGCCATTACTGTTCACTCAAGTTTCAGAGAAAATGTGGTGTAATCCAAATTTCTGCAACTAAGCCAGTTCTGACACCACTTTTGTGAACATGTTTTATCCAACCGAGTGTCACAAAATGCATCTGTGGTTCAAAATGATGACCTATTTTTATATACTACATACATCATTAATTGATACATATCCATGCACATATATTTTAAATTTTATATATAATTACATAGTTACATATATGCAATTATATATGAAATTTATAACAAATAACTTATCATTTATTTTTAAAGGAAATATCTTGTATTGTTACACCACTGATTCTAGTCACTTTCATTCAGCCCTTACATATATATGTGGTTTATATACGTTTACATGTGTGCACATGTATGCAATATGGTATGAACCCATTTATTCCAATAAATTATTTAATTTCAAAAACTCAAAGAATAAATTTTTTGCTGTATTAGTATTTAATATAAACTGGTGCTGTATAAAGTGGAAATAAACATATTTTTCCTAATTTCAGCATCTGATTCATATAATAATCTATCAGAAACACAAACATTGCAATTTTCATTTTCTACATACATGTGATGATCTATTATGAAGTGTTGATTCAAATAAAATAGTAAAAATGAAGCAAATATTTATATTTTAAAAGAAGTAAGATTGAGAAACTTAAGAACTATCATAATACTGAGAATAAAAATCTGAAGGACTAAAGAAAGTTCAATCCTCTTGCATGTCTTTAAAGAAAAAACACAACAAGCTGATCAAAACTCAGGCGAAAAAAAGGCTCATAGTTTTACTGTTGATTAAAATTATGTCAAATGCTACTAAAATACAAGTATATGAAATGACAATCAAATTGAAATATCCAGATAAGACACTTGACACATGAAAGTCATAAAACAGTGTTCATCTCAATATTTTTATGCTAATTTGAGTTCAAATGGAGTTCAAAAGAAAGTGATTTACGAACATGAGAAGATATTTGCCTCAGGAAGATTTTAAATGAGTTTTCCAGCCTAGGGAACTGCTGTTTATTAGATTAATGGTAAGTTTTTTGTCACTGAGTAAACAAGCAGGTGTTCATTTACTTCTTTTGTTGATATTTTTAAAAATGATATTTCTTTGTAAAACTACTGGAAAAGGAATATTGATCCAAGATATTAAACCATCTGTATTATTTTTTGTAGTCTCTTTTATTACAGTCATCTGAATGCCTCTTTCTCTGTTTTTCTGCATTTTGAAATACTATAAGTGTTCATGATTAATAATTCCTAATCAAAAATTATAAATAATTTCAACCATCTATGTACATATTAATTTATTGGCTTGGCCAAAATGTTCATTCAGTTTTTCCCATAAGATCATTTTAGTAGAGCTTAGTTGTATTTAACTTCATCCAAAACAATTTTGTTAGACCGTACTGTGACAGCTGTCATATCAGTGAGCATTTTTAAAAAAAATCAAAATTGGTGGACTTTGGTGTAGCTATTTTTATATTGAAGTCAAAAAAAAAAGAAAGTAATGTTTTAGGCATATAATGTTTTATTACTTCACCAGACATTGCACCTTCCCATGGCCATTCTCTTAATGGAAAAAATTCAAATCCCATGGAAGACTGCAAAAGGTACCTAGAATAGTTCTTTGCTCAAAAAGCTTAAAAAAAAAAAAAAAAGTTTTGTGAAGGTAGAAATACGAAATTGCCTGAAAAATGGCAGAGAAACAAAATGATATATGTGTTATTCAATAAAGTTCTAGGTGAAAATGAAAAATTTGTCTTTTATTTTTACTTAAAAACTGAAAGAACTTATTTTTAATATAAATTTATTTATTTTAATTGGAGGCTAATTACTTTACAATATTGTATTCGTTTTGCCATACATCAACATGAATCCACCACGGGTGTACACGTGTTCCCCATCCTGAACTCCCCCTCCCACCTCCCCGCCAATACCATCCCTCTGGGTCATCCCAGTGCACCAGCCCTGAGCATCCTGTATCATGCATTGAACCTGGACTGGGAATTCATTTCACATGTGATAATATACATGTTTCAATACCATTCTCCCAAATCATCCCACCCTTGCCCTCTCCCAGAGTCCAAAAGACTGTTCTATACATCTGTGTTTCTTTTGCTGTCTCACATACAGGGTTATTGTTACCATCTTTCTAAATTCCATATATATGCGTTAATATACTGTATTGGTGTTTTTTTGTCTGGCTTACTTCACTCTGTATAATAGGCTCCAGATTCATCCACCTCATTAGAACTGATTCAAATGTATTCTTTTTAATGGCTGAGTAATACTCCATTGTGTATATGTACCACTGCTTTCTTATCCATTCATCTGCTGATGGACATCTAGGTTGCTTCCATGTCCTGGCTATTATAAACAGTGCTGCGATGAACATTGAGGTACACGTGTTTCTTTCAATTCTGGTTTCCTCAGTGTGTATGCCCAGCAGTGGGATTACTGGGTCGTATGGCAGTTCTATTTCCAGATTTTTAAGGAATCTCCACACTGTTTTCCATAGTGGCTGTACTAGTTTGCATTCCCACCAACAGTGTAAGATGGTGAAAGAACGTTTTGGCCATGAGTTCAGTTCAGCTGCTCAGTCATGTCTGACTCTGTGACCCCATGGACTGCAGCATGCCAGGCTTCCCTGTCTATCACCAACTCCCGGAACTTGCTCAAATTTATGACTATTGAGTCCGTGATCCCATCCAACCATCTCATCCTCTCTTGTTCCCTTCTCCTGCCTTCAGTCTTTCCCAGTTCAGGGTCTTTTCCAATGAGTCAGTTCTTCGCATCAGGTGGCAAAAATATTAGAGTTTCAGCCTCACCGTCAGACTTTCCAATGGATATTCAGGACTGATTTCCTTTAGGATGGACTGGTTGGATCTTCTTGCAATTCATGGGACTCTCAAGAATCTTCAACACCACAGCTCAAAAGCATCAATTCATGGCACTCAGCCTTCTGAATAGTCCAACTCTCACATCCATACATGACCACAGGAAAAAAGCATAGCTTTGACTAGATGGACCTTCTTTTGCAAAGTAATGTCTCTGCTTTTTAATATGCTGTCTATATTGGTCATAGCTTTTCTTCCAACGAGCAAGCATCTTTTAATTTCATGGCTGCAGTCACCATCCACAGATTTTGGAGCCCAGAAAAATGAAGTCTCTCACTGTTTCCATTGTTTCCCCATCGATTTGCCATGAAGTGATGGGACCAGATGCCAAGATCTTAGTTTTTTGAATGTTTAGTTTTAAGCCAAATTTTTCATTCTCTTTTACTTTCATCACGGGACTCTTTAGTTCTCCCTCACTTTCTGCCATAAGGGTGGTGTCATCTGTATATCTGAGGTTATAGATATTTCTCCAGGCAATCTTGATTCCAGCTTGTGCTTCATTCAGCCTGGCATTTTGCATGATGTACTCTGCATATAAGTTAAATAAGCAGGGTGACAATATACAGCCTTGACGTACTCCTTTCCCAATTTGAAACTAGTCTGTTATTCCATGTCTGGTTCTAACTGTTGCTTCTTGACCTGCATATAGATTTCCCAGGAGGCAGGTAAGGTCTGAGACCACCTTACTATATATAACTATAAATGTGTTACTTTTTTTTCCTTTTTATAAGGGGGACAGAATGAAATGTGGGGAAAATAGGGAGGAGGGGTTCATGCTGCCACAGAAAAGGTGAGCCACAGTGTCAGGTGCAGATGACAGGTGCAGAGGGAGACCTGGAATGTTTGGTCAAAGAGTGGGGGGCCACTGGTGGTCTGTATGATCAACTGAGGTCTGTTCTAGCAGAAGGAGAAAAGGAGAAGTTGTGTTACAGGACCAGAGTAGTTGGGCTAGAAGATAACTTGGATGTCCTTTTCTTTTAAGCATATCATTAGGGTTAAGGACCGTGTGTTCTGGTCTTGGTTCTGATATGAACTGGCTCTGTGACTTTGAGCAAGTCAGTTCTGGCCTCTGGGCCTCAGTTTTCTTATTTACAAGGAGACAAGTCTCAGCTCCTTGGTCCTTGAAGATCCCTCTGATAGACAGGAAGTTAGCTGACAGCAATGAGAGGTGACCCCTTCAGCTAACCGTCCAATAGCTGCCTAATCCTACCAAGCAATTTACCAGCCCTGCTCCTAATACTTCCACCAGTACTCTAAAAATAATCAGGGGGACCATAAAAACTCCCCACCAGACAAGTGGTTGGACTTTCCCTATTTCAGCACGTGTGCACACCTTACACTGTGCTGTGCTGAGTCACTCAATTGTGTCTGACTCTTTGTGATCCCATGGTCTGCAGCCCACCAGGCTCCAATGTTCATGGGGATTCTCCAGGCAAGAGTACTGGAATGGGTTTTCATGCTCTCCTCCAGGAGATCTTCCCGACTCAGGGATTGAACCCATGTCTCGCACATTACAGGCAGATTCTTAACAGTCTGAGCCAACAGGGAAGCCCATGAATTGTGGAGTGGGTAGCCTATCACTTCTCCAGGGGACACTTTACAGTATCCTGTACTAAGGTAATCTTTGGCGGCCATTGGACTCAACTGTTCATAAATAATGCATGAATTCATATAACAGACTGGATTATGAGAAGGATATGTGAGGTAGAGCATCTTGTTATATAACCTACAGCTGTCAATCAATGATGTCCTGGATTATGCAAATGCCCCTGCCTTAAAAACCCTGTACCCGCCCTCCAGGGCCATTTGCCTCCCCTGGGCATGGCCCACCTCTCTCTAGAGGTGTTCTATTTTTTCTTTGTGTATGATCAGTCACTCAGTCTGTCTAATTTTAGTGATCTGTTCTTCCAGTGATCAGTTCCTTCAAGAACTGAGGCCCACAGGACAAAGGGCCTCCAGATTTTCTTCCACTAACACCCCTGGTTATGACCATATTCCCAAAGATGGCACTATTTGCATTGACTAATATTTTCAACTTTCTGTCTTTTTGACTAGATCTGATGATTGTAGTAGAGATTGGATACCCACACAAAAAATTCTTACAAATAGAAACCTCACATAGGCACCACTGCTGCTGCTGCTGCTAAGTCACTTCAGTCATGTCCGACTCTGTGCGACCCCATAGACGGCAGCCCACCAGGCTCCCCCCTGGGATTCTCCAGGCAAGAACACTGGAGTGGGTTGCCATTTTCTTCTCAAATGCATGGAAGTGAAAAGTGAAAGTGAAGTTGCTCAGTCGTGTCCGATCCTCAGCGACCCCATGGACTGTAGCCTTTCAGGCTCCTCCATCCATGGGATTTTCCAGGCAAGAGTACTGGAATGGGGTGCCATTGCCTTCTCCATAGGCACCACTGGCCCACCTCAAATAAACAAAACCTGGGATAATAAAAGCAAAAATAATAAAATAATTCTTACTAAAACTGTGGGAGAAATTAAGGAATCAGCAAGGAAATAGACATGGCGAAATGTCTAAGCATTGACAATTGATTTATCATTTTTAATAGGCTAAATTAGTAAGGATAAGGATATTTTCAAGGCAGCACCCCATAGGCACAGGAAGGCACTGCTCCACAGTGAAATAATGTGTGAGCAAATACATTTTCCTAGAAACAACTTAGACCTTGAAGTTCATGAAATGCAATGCTTTAATATGTATGTTTATACGTTATGAAGACCTAAAGACATTTCTATTTCTATTAAAAAGAAAAGAATACATTTCAGTATAAAATGTATAACACTGGCTGGGTTTTTCCAATAAATATTCTACTATATTCCTCTATATTCCTGTCAGAACATCATTCTTTTTTCATGACAACCAACTCCTTTCACTCCACAGATCTTCACTTTGTTCTATCTCATTATCTCCTGAGATTCTGGCTTCCTTTTCCTACAAGTACATTCTTTTATAAAAACAAGGCAAACCACTAAAAATGAGGTCACTATGGAGGTTGTTTTCAGTGATCTTATTTGCAATCCAGTTTGCAGAGCTGAATGGATTCTCTCCTACCCTTTAATAGCATTTCTCATACTTTTATAACTGACACAAAGCTCAAATCTACTAAAGAATCCTTAGAATACCTATGGAGAGACAAGGAAGGGAGAAATTTAGAATACTGATTATTCACCAATTTGGTTGTAGATTTGGAAACAAATTTAGAGGGCAGGTTTCTGCCGGGAGCCGGCGAGAGACATTCCACTCGTGACAAAGGTCATGAGGAAGGAGGCTCGGCATATGCAAAGGCGGGATCGAGCCTCGGGAGTGCCCCCGGATATTCTTGAGCATCTACCCCCCCAAAAAAACCAGAGTCTGCCTACTTTATTGCTTTGTGCTCTCACCTCTGACTTTACTGGGGGCTGTCCCCCACCACCATCTCACTCTCTCTGTCAAAGAGTTAACTTACAGCTCCAATTAATAAAGTTCCTGGGCAATTAGGAGTGTTTAAATCCAAACCCCTCAGATGGCTCTCTAACTCGCCTGACAAGTTTACCCGGACACCTACAGCTATGCATACGATTGTTTACAGTCTCCCAGCCTCGAGAGGCAAGGGAAGCTTAAGATATTCAAATAGCTTAGAGCCTCTCAGAGAGTTAGAAACTGTCAGAATAAAACTAGTAAAAGATTTCATTGATGAGCCAATATTTGTTGCCAAGTTCGCACATCCCCTGAATTGTATCCTTGAATGTGTATTAATTAATATAGTTGGTATGTAGAAAAAATAAGTAGTGGCCTTGGTGTTAGTAACTTTAGACCCTTAAGGTAATAAATTCTTTCCTTTGTAAACCCATTACACATCCGCCCTATAGGAACGTAATCTTATCTTCGGAAGATGGCGCCAAACCTTAAAATAATTACTCTTAGAGAAAATAAGTCTTTGTTGATAAGTCCTTGTCAAGAAATGTTAATAGGCCTTCTGGCCAGAAGATGATGTAAATCACCTAAACCATTTGTATATGATAAATTTGCAGGAAAGAAACCCTGGTTTTTGATAAGCATCAAAGACTGCTGACTTTGCATCCCCTATTATCCTCTATGTGTAACTTAGGGTATATAAGCCCCTGTTGAAAATAAAGCTATGGGCCTTGCTCACCAACGCTTGGTCTCCCCATGTCATTCTTCCCTTTAACTTCCAGCTGAGTCTCCATCTGGAGTGCGGAACCCACCATGCTTACTAATTATGCCTGGGCTTCTAAGATCCGACTGGGGAGGCCTCAGTGTCTCCTCTCCTTCGGGAGAACGGAAGGACGCCTGTGGCCTACGTAAGTGGTGCAAACTTCTTGTCTTGAAGTTTTATTGGTCTCCCGCATAAACCAAGCTACTCAGCTTCTTTTCTCCACTGAATTTTCCTACTGAGCTATCCTCATTCTATTATTCTTTATATCTCTGAATAAATAAATAAATAAATAGGTCGCCTACTCCGTCTCCCCTTCGAATACCCTGGATCAGCCGGGGCTGGACCTCGGCAGGGTTCCAAATCCCACATAGAACCATAAATGTAAGTTTTTGTATAGTGATATGTAAATATTTTCACTCAGACATTTCAAAAGACAACACAAAGCAACAAACTCTACTGGTAAAGGTACTGCAATATGCCTTCATTCTACCTGTAAGTATTTCATGTTAGACTACATTTTTAGGATGAAGGCTGTAAGTACAATATTTGACAATTTTCCCTATTTTTCTTTGCATCATAAAATGAATTCTGATAACCCACTTCAAATTCCACCTTTTATAAAAAAAAAAAACTCCAATTTAATTTAACGTTACTATTCTTGTTTCTAATACAATAGGCAGATATTAATAGAAGAGATTCCAGGGTCAAGAATCCAGAAACAAAAATGAATTTAAGAAAAAGAATTGGGAGGAAATTATGTGGGGAAAAGTGGGTATATAGGAAAAACAAGAAGCCCTGCTTCATTCCTTATATTAAAAATAAAACCAAATGTGTCAAAGCTATAACATCAGTTCAGTTCAGTTCAGTCGCTCAGTCGCGTCCGACTCTTTGAGACCCCATGAATCTCAGCACGCCAGGCCTCCCTGTCCATCACCAACTCCCAGAGTTCACTCAAACTCACGTCCATCGAGTCGGTGATGCCATCCAGCCATCTCACCCTCTGTCGACCCCTTCTCCTCCTGCCCCCAATCCCTCCCAGCATCAGAGTCTTTTCCAATGAGTCAACTCTTCGCATGAGGTGGCCAAAGTACTGGAGTTTCAGCTTTAGCATCATTCCTTCCAAAGAACACCCAGGACTGAACTCCTTTAGAATGGACTGGTTGGATCTCCTTGCAGTCCAAGGGACTCTCAAGAGTCTTCTCCAACACCACAGTTCAAAAGCATCAATTTTTCGGCACTCAGCTTTCTTCACAGTCCAACTCTTGCATCCATACATGACCACTGGAAAAACCATAGCCTTGACTAGACGGACCTTTGTTGGCAAAGTAATGTCTCTGCTTTTCAATATGCTACTAGATTGGTCATAACTTTTCTTCCAAGGAGTAAGCGTCTTTTAATATCATGGCTGCAGCTTTAACATAAGTAACCAAAAAAATTACAAGAAGAAAACATATGGAGGTTAAAAAAAAATTGTAACCTTTGAGTTGGGAGAGGTTTTATAAACTAGTCATAAAAAAGCGTAGGCCATTAAAGGAAAAAAAATGCATTCTGACTATACTGAATTTTTATATATAAAATTTATATAAAATTAAAATGCAAAATTATAAATGTATTTATAATATATGTGATTAGTA
Organism: Bubalus kerabau; assembly: GCF_029407905.1. Classification (NCBI taxonomy): domain Eukaryota; kingdom Metazoa; phylum Chordata; class Mammalia; order Artiodactyla; family Bovidae; genus Bubalus; species Bubalus kerabau. Next base: position 56,739,830 of record NC_073635.1, read on the forward strand.
AAAAGTTATATTCTTCATACATAAGGAATGTTTACTAATCATCAAGTAAAAGAGAAAGGTAGGTAAACAATGAATAATTGGTTATAGGCCCATTTAAATGCAAAGTGTGAAATAAGTCTCAATCTAAACAGACAGAATACATTTAGAAGTCCTTCTTTATGATACATCTTCATGATACATCTTCACCTACAGTCAATTACAGGACACCCCAGGTGGCGCTAGTGGTAAAATACCCACCAGGCAATTCAGGAGACATAAGAGATGGACCCTAGGTAGGGAAATTCCCCTGGAGGAAGGCATGGCAATCCACTCCAGTATGCTTGCCTAGAGAACCCCATGGACAGAGAACCTGGCGGGGTACAGTCCATAGGGTTGCACCGAGTGGGACACAACTGAAGCAACTTAGCTTGCATGCACAAATTACAGTAGAGTATTAGGTTTTATACATCCATAAGTAAATTTCTTTTTCATATTTTACCATTCTCTCTGCTACTATTCATTCACTTATTCATTCAACAAACATTAACAGCACAGCTAAGTTCACTAGACACAATTCTGGCAACAGAGAACACTGTAGTAAGTTCCGGCTCTCAGAGCTTGCATTCTAAAGGAGAAATACCAAAAATACAATAAAATGCTAGAGAGTTATCACAGATTCATAGCACTTACATGAGCAACATTAAATAAGTAATTTATAACATTAAATAAAAACCAAAAATCACGATAGGGGGGTTATTTTGGATAGGAAAGGCAGAGAAGGCATCTCTAAGGAGTTGACTAACAGATCAGAGACTCGAATAACATAAGAAGTCAGGCTGCAAAATATCTGAAAAAACTATATCCCAGAAAACAAAAAGTAGAACATCTCTAAACTTGTGTTTGTTGGTAAGTTAGAAGGACAATAAAGATGTTAATTAGACTGACAGAGAATGAGTGAAGAAAATAGGGTAGAAAATAACACGTGATAAGTAGCCAGAGTAAAATCCTATAGGAGTAATGGGGATTAATTGTTTAGCTTTGTCAACAAATGATGAAAGTGTGTGACTGAGTGAGAGAGAGAGGGGAAGAGAGATCAGTTACGTATTACTCCAAGCATTTTGGAGTGATGGAATAAATAGTGGATTAGATTTCTTACTAAGATCAGCAATGACAGGGGAGAAGAGAGTTTGTGGAGGATAATTAAAACTTTTTTTGATGTGGCTCCTATTAGATAGTTGATGTTTTATGAGCAGTGGATCAAAATAAAATCTGGTGAGACATAAGGGCTGGAAGTACAAATGTGAGAGTCATTAGCAAATTGAGAGTGTTTAGAACATGGAAACTCAAGATATCACATTTAGAACAGAGAAGTCCCAAGGACTGTCTTGAGTCACTTAAATATTCAGAGGCCCTGAATGGAAAAATATCAGCAAAACTGAAAAGGGTGCCCAGTGAGGGAAGAGGTGAAAAAGTATAACTCGTCCCAGCATGATGAGGAAGAAAGTAATTACCTCTCTTAGTGCTGGTGTGTTTTTATGGTATAATTTCTTATAATCCATGATATTTGTTATACCAACCTAACTATAATACATGTTTACTTTATTCTTTCTCATATTCTTCTGAGAATTAATTTTCCATATATTTTAATTTAGTTTTTTGAGAAAATGTATGACTTTTTTCACCAAAGTTTGCAACTGGTAAAGCTAAGAATGTTTCTACCAGTTGTGATCTTAACATTTTTTATGTACCTGAATGAATTTTTAGGATACCTATCCAGTTAATTGGTTCTAAAAATCCTTTGATAATAATTTAAAACAATTATTTGATATTGTGGATTTCTTCAGGTCTAGTTCATGTAGAACAACAAAAAATATGCATAATTTACTTGCAAATGTTATATTTCTTCTCAATTAGATAACAGTTTGAAACTATTTTTATCACTGTCAGTTTTCTTGTATAATACATAATTTTAGTCATAATCTCTTCTTTTGATAGCATGACTAACATAGTATCAGGCTTCCCTAGAGGCACAGACACGGTAAAGAATCTGTCTGCAATGCAGGAGACCCAGGTTTCGATCCCTGGGTCAGGAAGATCCCCTGGAGAAGAGAATGGCTACCCATTCCAGTATTCTTGCCTGGACAATTCCACGGACAGAGGAACTTAGTGGGCTACAGTCCATGGGATCGCAGAGTCAGACACAACTGAGCCATTAACACTTTCACTTTTTCACTTCACTTTCAATGTAGTGTTACTCTAAAACTATAGTCATGAAACATATATTCCTAACAATAAAAAAATAAGTAAAAAAATAAATGCATACCTGGGACACTGATCTTTGAATTTTACAGTTTATGCACCTGTGAGGTATGATGACTCATATTCTTTCTAGTTCTATGAAATCTTCCATCCTTGAGTAACTCTTGATGTCATACAGAAATTAATAATCAATGATGCATTCTCCAAAGGATAGGTCTGTTGCAAAACAGTACTTTTTTCTCAGATGTCTTAATCAACCTATGGAACTAAAACACTTTCCATGTCATCTACTCTGAAATATTTAATAAAAGTGTTTTCCTTTAAAAATAAAAAATAAATTTGACTTATGTAATGCAACAATAACTATTTCCCTTTAAATATTAAGTTAGTCAAATTAAGTCAACCTTAAGAACTTCTGTATATATAAAGAACTTGAACGCTGACAATTCGGGGGGATAACTTGGAAAAAGAATATGAAAACAAACAGCAAAACCATGGGCACTGCTCAGTTCAGCTCAGTCACTCAGTCATGTCCGACTCTTTGAGACCCCATGAACTACAGCACACCAGGCCTCCCTGTCTATCACCAACTCCCGGAGTTCACCCAAACCCATATCCATTGAGTCAGTGATGCCATCCAACCATCTCATCCTCTATCGTCCCCTTCTCCTCCTGCCCTCAATCTTTCCCAGCATCAGGGTCTTTTCCAATGAGTCAGCTCTTCACATGAGGTGGCCAAAGTTTTGGAGTTTCAGCTTCAACATCAGTCCTTCCAATGAACACCCAGGACTGATCTCCTTTAGGATGGATTGGTTGGATCTCCTCACTGTAATTAGGTATAAATATCACACCTCATTTCTATTTCCCTCCCCAAGCAAACAGTTTTTATCATTTCTTTTCAGATAAGGAGACAAATAATTCTCTCTTGGAATTCTGTATTTTCTCCTTCAATCATTCAAATTTGTTGGGTACTTAAAATATAAAGCAGTGAAAGTGAAAGTCATTCAGTCATGTTTGACTCTTTGCAACCCCATGGTCTATACAGTCCATGGAATTCTCCAGGCCATAATACTGGAGTGGGTAGCCATTCCCTTCTCCAGGGGAGTTTCCCAAATCAGGAATAGAACCCAGGGCTCCCACATTGCAGGCAGATTCTTTACCAGGTGAGCCATGAGGGAAGCCCAAGAATACTGGAGTGGGTAGCCTACCCCTTCTCTAGCAGATCTTCTAGACCCAGGAACTGAACCAGGGTCTCTTGCATTGCAGGCAATTTCTTTACCTGCAATTTCTTTATCTGGGAAGCCCCATTAAGTAGTGAGCGAGTACAAATAACACAGTCCAGCTGTTTCCTGCTGCTGCTCCTTACTGCTGCGGTTGAGGAGTGGCCCCACGAAGTCCTAGTGTGTGCTTTCCAGAGAAGAATGCAAACTATCACAAGAACTTGAGCAGTCACACTCAATTTTCAGCAAGGTGCTGGGAACTCTGTTTGAATTCCCAGGATAATCCTATTACCCGTCACTTCTCATACTGTGCACAGCATTCAACAAGGCATAAGCAAGCTTAGAACTAAACTTTATCTTCCTGTCTCTAGGCCCCTGATCTGCCTTTTCTTAGAACACTGTTATAAAACTTAACACTGTAAATTCTTTCATTGTCCCTTTGAAACATAAGTTTGTCTCCCAGTCTCTCATCAGTTTTTCAACCCATAGCTGTCTTTCTGCAGGATGTGAGCTGTCCCTTGAAATACAATTATCAAGTGGATCTAACAAGAAATAATACAAGTGAACTTATGTGCAAAGAGAAACACACTCACAGATCTCAAATCAAATTTATTTTTATCAAACTGGAAATGTAGGGGAAGAGATAAATCTGAAGACAAATTAACATATAAACACTACTATACATATAACAGATAACTAGTAAGGACCTACTATACAGCACAAGGAACTAATTGATTTTCTGTAATAACTTATAAGGGAAAAATCTGAAAAAGAATGGATATGTATATACATAAATGTATATTTATGTATTCACTTTGTTGTACACCTGAAACTAACACAACATTGTAAATCATCTATAACACCCCCCCTCAAAAAAAACAGACAGTACCCCTCCCAGGCTCTGAGGAATTAAGTCTAACTTCAATATGCAAACATTAGCAAGCAGTAGGCTTAATCCCATTCAACAACCTCTTCCCGTGTCCTGGAGGGACACGTGTCCTAATCTTTCACCTGTCCATCTAGTGCTGAAAAACTTTCCTGACCTTTGTTTCAACAAAGTTGCATTCAATCTGTCTCCTTCTATTATAGTAATGTTGATAAAAGTCTTCCTTGTCTACAAACCCTATCCAGTACAGTTTCTCTCTGACAGTATCCAAATTATTTTAATCCTCTTTTCATTTTCCTTTTCTCTTGTTTTCCTCCTGCTATCAATTAGTGTAACCAATTTTCTCTCTTTGATTCTCAGAATACAAAATGTCTCAAAGCTTCTTTCCAGGCTCATGGAAAAGACACACACACACTCACACACACACCTCTTCACAAGCATAACGCCAATGATTATCTCCAGACAGTCAGGAAATTTAGAGTTCTCACACCAGCGATTATAGTGATGTAGTGCTTTAATGTGATACACATTGCCTGGAATAATCAATTTTAGAATGTGGTTGTTCCAGAAAGCTAACACAAAATAACAGTGAAAAAATAAAATCTATATACTTAACTAACTGAAATGGTATGTTTTTTTCACTTAAATTATTGGTAGCATGCAACCATTCCTTCAATAAAACTACAAAGGTGTGATTCTTAGTAGTTAAGTATATTACCTTTTGATTAATTGCTCGATATAGTTTCTGAAAAGTTATTTTTGCAAAAACTCATGAAATATTTTAAGATTCCTAATGGAAATAGCTTTAGAGGCAGAATGTTAAATGACTCTTTAATTGAAAATCAAAATGTCCAATATCCCATGACCTCTGGAGATTTAAGTACTGTCGTTTGTGAAATATCTAGACTTCTATTTTTCTATTTCCAGAACTATATATAACAAACTATATTAAAAAAAAAAAACAACTACTTGCAATAAAACAGTTAAAACAACTGACTAAAATATGTACCCAAACTTGTGAAAATATTTTCAAGAAACCGCATTGAAGAGAAGCTGAAAACTAGAACAACAAGAGGGAAATGACCACTGTGGCTGTCTTGAGGGGATCTTACCTATCTTCAGAATCAAGGAACTTATATTTTTGGGAGTCAGTAGGATGTGAAACACCTTGGGCAGGTCTTTACCTGGAGAACTGAGGCCTAGACACCACTCCCATCCCCATTACATACACCAAAACAGACATAAAGAGCCATAACTCAGGGATCTGGAACAAATCTCCCATGTTGTCAGAGGAAGGAATAAGGATGTGTCTATGGTTTGGCTTGAGCTCTGGAGGTATAAGATTCTACACTGAAATTCATAATCATAGGCTCGTTTTTAAAAGAACTTGAGTTCATAATTCCTGAATGACCCAGTAATATACAAGCCATGGAAATTAACATTATTTTCTGGATATTAAGAACACTGAAGCGGCTCAAATAAGAAACAAAAATTTATGGAGTGAACTACCTTAAGTCTGAGACAAACTGCTCAGCTGTGTCCAACTCCTTGGATGTGTCCAACTCCTGGACTGAAGACCACCAGGCTCCTCTGTCTATGGGATTTTCCAGGCAAGATTACTGGAGTGGGTTGCCATGCCCTCCTCCAGGGGTCTTTCCGACTCAGGGATCTAACCCACGTCTCCTGTGTCTCCTGCATTGGCAGGTGGATTCTTTATCATTATGCAACTTGGGCTTCCAAGCATAATACTGACCTCACCAAATTTATAAATTTTATAAAGAAATAAGTCAATACTCCCTTTGGCTCAGTTGGTAAAGGATCTCTCTGTAATGCAGGAGACCTGGGTTCGATCCCTGGGTTGGGAAGATCCCCTGGAGAAGGGAAACGCTACTTCCCAGAGTATTCTGGCCTGGATAATTTCATGGACTTTATAGTCCATAGTGTCACACAGAGTCAGACATGACTGAGCAACTTTCACTTTCACTTCAAGTCAACCTAAGTGAGAATCATCAGAAAAACTATCTGTGGATTTGGACCCTGAAACTCACCTATAGTACATTAAGATATAACTACAACATGATTAAAATTTAAACATTAGAAAAGAAGATTCTATTAAAATAGTAGAAAGATTTCTATAAAAACACAATTTTGGAAATAATAAAGATTGGAACAAAAGTTTAGTTGCATGGATAAATTAGAATTTAAATTTTGTTGAAGGAAATGCTAGATAACTGCAAGATATATGAATTAATCATAAAAAAGAGGGCATAGAGAAAAAAGTACTAAAAGTATTAAAGACAGTTTAATACATCCAGAGATAAAATTAGTAAATTCAATATATATTCTATAGAATTATCAGAAGATGACAGTAAATGCTGGAATAAGAGGTAATGTTTAAGAATTTTTTTTTAATTTTATTTTATTTTTAAACTTTACATAACTGTATTAGTTTTGCCAAATATCAAAATGAATCCGCCACAGGTATACATGTGTTCCCCATCCTTTAAAAAAAAGAATTTTTTTTAAAAGTTAACTAAAAGCATTTTCCCTCTGATTCAGGAATTAATATTAATATCAAATAGAATTATAAAGAAGCAGAAAGAAGGAAGGAACCAAACATAACTGAAAAACAACCAAAACAACTACTAACGGAAAAGAAGTATTAGTCACTCAGTTATGTCTGACTCTGTGATTCCATGGACTGCGGCCCACCAAGTTCGTCTGCCTGTGGAATTCTCTAGGCAAGAATACTGGAGTGGGTTGCCATTTCTTACTCCAGGGGATCTTCGGACCCAGGGATCAAACCCAGGTCTCCTGCATTGCCAGCAATTTCTTTACCATTTGAGCCACCAGGGAAACCCAAAAGAAAAGAAAGACTACTTTAAATTACGACAGGTTCATAGTTCACACCAGAAAAAAAAGAAAAACCCAAAAGACTTGAGAAAATACTCTTGATTATTTATTTACTTTTTGGCCACAAGGCATGTGGGGCCTTAGTTCCCTGACCAGGTATTGAACCCATGGTCCATGCAGTGGAAGCGTGGATTCCTAACCACTGGACCACCAAGGAATTCCCAATACTGTTGATTTTTTTGAACCAATAGGGGCATGCTCATATTCTATCCAGATCACACTTTACAAATGGATGATTTTTAACTCCCCTCACTGTAAATACTCTCAGCAGATAGTCTGCAATTATCAGCCTTCCTCAGGAATTACCCTCACTGTGGAGAGCTGCCTCCATCCGCTCAAATCAGCAGCCCTTCCTTGAGGCAGCTGGGGTCCAAAGACTGATGCATAAGGAAAAAGGAGGCTCAGCTGCTTTATCTCAACTCAGAGTAACAGTGAAGGGCCATCCTACAGCTTCAGAGCTCCATGGGTTCAATGGCAGCCACATTTGAAACTGTAGTTCAACCTAATAAACCTCTTTGCTTGACACAGCTTCCCTCCCTTCCCTGGTGCTTCATAAAAACCATTTGCATTAAAAATATTGATTTTATATTATGCCCCAAGGAATTCAGCAAGTCATATAACCGAAAAGAAAATAAGCAAATAAATAATGATTCACAATGAAGTTATAGACCAATAAAGAAATAATAAACCCACAAAACTTTTCACTGACAGATCATAAGTTCCCCAAAACAACAAAAAACCCTAAAGAAAATTTGTATACCTGTGGCAGATTCATTTTGATGTTTGGCAAAACTAATACAATTATGTAAAGTTTAAAAATAAAATAAAATTAAAAAAAAAAAGAAAGAAAATGAACCCAGGATCAAAGGTTCAAGAAGGAAATTTGACCAAAGAATTTGGCAATCAAAAGTTTATCACTGATTGACAGCATAAACCATAACATAAATAATGAATAATTTGGGTGGAAAATAAAACAAGTTGGATCCAGCAATCCCACTGCTGGGCATACACACTGAGGAAACCAGAAGGGAAAGAGACACGTGTACACCAGTGTTCATCGCAGCACTGTTTATAATAGCCAGGACATGGAAGCAACCTAGATGTCCATCAGCAGATGAATGGATAAGAAAGCTATGGTACATATACACAATGGAGTATTACTCAGCCATTAAAAAGAATACATTTGAATCAGTTCTAATGAGGTGGATGAAACTGGAGCCTATTATACAGAGTGAAGTAAGCCAGAAAGAAAAACACCAATATAGTATACTAACACATATATATGGAATTTAGAAAGATGGTAACAATAACCCTGTGTACAAGACAGCAAAAGAGACACTGATGTATAGAACAATCTTATGGACTCTGTTGCAGAGGGATAGGGTGGGAAGATTTGGGAGAATGGCATTGAAACATGTATAATATCATGTATGAAATGAGTTGCCAGTCCAGGTTTGATGCACAATACTGGATGCTTGGGGCTAGTGCACTGGGATGACCCAGAGGGATGGTATGGGGAGGGAGGAGGGAGGAGGGTTCAGGATGGGGAACACATGTATACCTGTGGCAGATTCATTTTGATATTTGGCAAAACTAATACAATTTGTAAAGTTTAAAAATAAAATAAAAATTTAAAAAAATACTGGACAATAACAATATGTATAATATGAAGGGATCTTAGGAAACACATTTTTCTAAGGTCCTGTTAATATAAGGGATTAGAATGGGAGTGGCAACAAGAGTTAGTAATAAAGACAGCAATAGACTATTACAATTTTATATAAATGCATTTGGAAATGTCGATAATTTAGACAACAACCTAATTAAAGAAACTCTACATAAAATTATTTCAAGAAGACACAGAAAAGTAAATTGACTTATTACTGTTCATGCTATGGTATAACCTTGATTAAAAATGATTGATTGTGTTAGTATACAGAAGAAAATTACAACCCAAAGTATAAAAAAAAAAAGGAAAATTACTAAGCAAAATATATATCAACCAAATCTGACAGTGCTCAGACACTTCTGGCAACATTGTTTAGTCCCGAAATGTAAGATATATTAATATTAGGATATACATTCAAAACATTCACAGATCAGAAAGGAAAAACATATTACACTAGATATAGAAAGCAGCATACAAAATTCAACATAAATTCATGAATAACAAAACCACCACACCATCACCAGCTTTAAATAAATATCTTTAGTAAGATACCACTATATATCCACTTGGATGTGTATAATCAGAAAGAGATCATAAAAAGTGTTTATGAGGGTTTGGAGAAACTGAAGCCCTCATACGTTGCTCTTGGAAATATAAGATGATGCAGCCACTTTGAAAAAGTTTGATGGTTTCTGAAAAAGTTAACTATAAACTTAAAATATAACACAACAATTTCACTGTTAGGAATCCAGCCAAGGGGAAGCATATGCCCACAGAAAGGCACAGATATGCAATGCATGGCAGAACTATTCATCAGTTCAAAAAATATGAACTGAAATGTCCATCAATGGATTAATAAAATGTGGTATACCATGCAAAAAACACTGTTCAGCAATTTAAAATTATAAAGTACTAATGCATGCTACAAAGCAGATAATTGCAGAAACATTATGCTAAGTAAAAAAGTCAAACACAAAAATTACATATTGTGTAGTTCTATTACATGAATTTTCCAGAAAAGGCAAATTTTAGAGATAGAAGATTAGTGTTTGTCTAGGGAACAGGTGGGAGTGGGGCTTTTTTCAGGTGATGGAAATATTAGAGCACTGGATTAATATATTTAGAAAACTCAAGAAAACTATTTGCAGGAGATTTATTAAATTAGTGGTTTCCCTACTTAGTCAGTTCAAGTCAGCCACTCAGTAACGTCCGACTCTTTGTGACCCCATGGACTGCAGCATGCCAGGGTTCCCTGCCCATCACCAACTCCCAGCACTTGCTCAGACTCATGTCCATCCAGTCAGTGATGCTATCCAACCATGTCAGCCTCTGTCATCCCCTTCTCTTCCTGCCTTCAATCTTTCCCAGTATCAGGGTCTTTTCCAATGAGTCAGTTCTTATCAGGTGGCCAAAGTACTGGAGTTTCAGCTTCAGCATTAATCCTTCCAGTGAACAATCAGGACTGATTTCCTTTAGGATGGGCTGATTTGATCTCCTTGCTGTCCAAGCTACTCTCGAGTCTTCTCCAGCACCACAGTTCAAAAGCATCAATTCTTCGGCGCTCAGCTTTCTTCATAGTCCAACTCTCACATCCATACATGACTACTGGAAAAACCACAGCCTTGACTAGGTGGACCTTTGTTGACCCAGTAACGTCTCTGGTTTTTAATATGATGTCTAGGTTGGACATAGCTTTTCTTCCAAGCAGCAAGCGTCTTTTAATTTCATGACTGCAGTCACCATCTGCAGTGATTTTGGAGCCCCCCCCCCAAAAAAAATAAAACCTCTCTATGTTTCCATTGTTTCCCCATCTGTTTTGCCATGAAGTGATAGAACTGGATGCCCAGATCTTAGTTTTCTGAATGTTGAGGTTTAAGCCACCTTTTTCACTCTTCTCTTAGAGGGTAAAAAATACTCATTAAGGAACAGGTGAAAAAAGATAGAGGGGTTATTCTTTTTAAAATTCATATGCAAACTGGTTAAATTCATTTGAAATTTTTCTGTTCTCTCTGTTCTTACTTTCCTCGCCTCCCCTGTTTCCTATTACAGGAGTAATTCTCCCTGTGTAAACCAATGGACTGCTATACTAGATACCATTGCAATACTGACCTGCAAGGTCGCTTTATCTCAAACATACTTTACCGCAGACATAAAAATACACAAATTCAGGGAATTACCAATGTCTGATACTTTTGAAAGATATTGTAAACAAAGTCTTTACCCTGTTTAGTAGAAAGATTAAGCAGAAATGTCTCCAGAATCTGGCTTTTTCCTCATCTGCATTTTTATTTTTACTCAGACCTTCATTATTTCATAACACCAGGCTTATAAATTCTTTCTCTTTCAGCACTCTATTCTCTACTTCTATCCATCCTCTTTACTTTTTAGAAAAAAAATCAAATCTATTCATGTTAATCATCCACCTGTTTTTGAATTTTACTCGCCATAGTAAATATACAAAATCACTAGCAGCTCAGTCAATATTCTTCATAAACTGGTTATAACTACACTCAGCAAGTTTTAATCACCCTGATATTTTAAATTTCTTATATTTCCTGTAGAAATGTTGCTTTATTTCTTGTTTTTTGTTTTGTATTAGGTATACTTGGGTTGTTTAAATAATGATGCTTTCCATGTTTATTTGCTACCAAAAAAAAAGACAAAATAAAATACCTTACCCAGTATTTTAATATATTTATCATATTACAGCATTTATATTTAGTATTTCTTGAACTTTTGTATGAGGAAGAATAAATTACAGCTTTATTGTCCAACATAAAAACGTTAAGACAAAAGTCAGTTGAGAAAAGAATACATGAAGTACCCACTATCTGGGGGATTTTAGCTCAAAGACTATCATATTTATATGTCTCAGTACCTAGCCCAACCCTTGCCCTACTGTGACAGGGAAAATAAGAGACTTCTGTTAATTCTGCTCCATTATACTGTTCAGTTCAGTTGCTCAGTCATGTCTGACTCTTTGCAACCCCATGAACCACAGCACACCAGGCCTCCCTGTCCATCACCAGCTCCTGGAGTCTACCCAAACCCATGTCCATTGTGTCAGTGATGCCATCCAACCATATCATCCTCTGTCATCCCCTTCTCCTCCTGCCCCCAGTCCCTCCCAGCGTCAGGATCTTTTCCAATGAGTCAGCTCTTCACAATGGACAAAGTCTTGGAGTTTCAGCTTTAACATCAGTCCTTCCAATGAACACCCAGGACTGATCTCCTTTAGAATTGACTGGCTGGATCTCCTTTCAGTCCAAGGGACTCTCAAGAATCTTCTCCAACACTACAGTTCAAAAGCATCAATATTTCAGCACTCAGCTTTCTTTATAGTCCAACTCTTACATCCATACATGACTACTGGAAAAACCAGAGCTTTGACTAGACGGACTTTTGTTGGTAAAGTAATGTCTCTGATTTTTAATATGCTATGTTGGTCATAGCTTTTTAAAGTCAACTTTTTCACTCTCCTCTTTCACTTTCATCAAGAGGCTCTTTAATTCTTCTTCGCTTTCTGCCATAAGGGCGGTGTCATCTGCATATCTGAGGTTATTGATATTTCTCCCGGCAATCTTGATTCCAGCTTGTGCTTCATCTAGACCAGCATTTCACATGATGCACTCTGCATATAAGTTAAATAATCAGGGTGACAATATACAGCCTTGACGTACTCCTTTCCCTATTTGGAACTAGTCTGTTGCTCCATGTCCAGTTCTAGCTGTTGCTTCTTGACCTGCATACAGATTTCTCAGGAGACAGGTCAGTTGTTCTTACTGTCTGACTGTTCCCATATCTTTCAGAATTTTCTAGTTTTTTGTGATCCACACAGTCAAAGTCTTTGGCATAGTCAATAAATCCAAAGTAGATATTTTTCTGGAAATTTCTTGCTCTTTAAATGATTTAGTGGATGTTGGCAATTTGATCTCTGGTTCCTCTGCCTTTTCTAAAACCAGCGTGAACATCTGGAAGTTCACAGTTCACACACTATTGAAACCTGGCTTGGAGAATTTTGAGCATTACTTTGCTAGTGTGTGAGATGAGTGCAATTGTGCAGTAGTTTGAACATTCTTTGGCATTTCCCTTTTTTGGGATTGGAATGAAAACTGATCTTTTCCAGTCCTTGGCCACTGCTGAGTTTTCCAGGTTTGCTGACATATTGAGTGCAGCACTTTTACAGCATCATCTTTTAGGATTTGAAATAGCTCAACTGGAATTCTTATCATACATTTACATTTTTCTTATACTTTAGCTCCTCTTGATAATGTTACATTATTTAAGTTTCAAATACATGAATTTTTTAAAAGTTTCATGAATAGTAAATCTAGGAAGTTAAGTTTAGCAGCATTTTAAAGTTTAAGTAAACTATCGTACATATACTTGTCCATACGCTTTCCATTCTTGAATCATCATCTTGATTTAGTAATTTTCTATCAAGGTAGGACTGTATTTCATGAGCAATCATTTTAATTTTCTCTTGTGGAAGTAATCATTTACAAAGGTATGATGAAAAACTCCAATTAGACTTGTTCATTAAAATTCATATAGCAATTATGTTGAGTCATTTTGTTTCTCAAGAGTACCTGAAATTAATTAAATGAAACATATTTCACATGAAAAGCTACCTCCATATTTTTAGAGTAAACATGATATATCTTGACATGAGAGTTTTCTTTCATCTTCTTTCCTAAGGAACTGAATAGACACTAATGGCCTTTTCCCAAGTTTCTTCTTAAAACATTCATGTATTTTCAATGATTCTCTTTTTATTGCAAATTCTGTTTGAAAATATTTGAAAGGGTTTTGGCATGACCCAGAAGAGAGTTACCTTTTAAAATCAGGATGCAGCAATTCACTTGGAACCTAAAGGGGCATACTTGCACAACAAAATAGACTTCAAAATATCTATTCATAAAATTTTATAAATAAAATTAGATCACATCACATTTTATGAATAAAATCACATCACTCTTAAATAAGAGTGATATGATCCACAATTTGGGCTTATATTGTCTTTTTTTAAATAAAATTTTCTAAATTGATATGTTACCAACATATTATCATATTGTATACCATATTGAATAAAAAAATGACTATATAAACCTTTTGAGTGGGAAGTGTCATAAACAGGTGCCAAGGTGCTTTTGAGTAAGGCTTGGGTACGGTCGTGAGACATTAGAAAATATGGTTTACTTGATAGAGTGTCAGAATATAAGGGCATTAAGGGTGTATGCATCTTCCTTTTGAAACTCTCCATACACTAACCAGTGTCACTATACATGGCAAGTGAGTGGTATAGAATCAATGTTTAGTCAAGTGCCTGGATTCATTGGTCAACATACAGCCTCAGCCTCACATCTCCAATCAACATTAATAAAAAAAGCCATCTAATATTCTAGAAGCCTCAATGTTCTTGCGCTTCTAATTTTGTGAAAATTGGAATTCTGAGTAAAGGAAATTTTGGGTGGGAAGTCTAAGAAGAAGGCCACTATAGACATTGGTTATTAGAATCTGAGTATCTTGTCCAAATGGACAATTCCAACCAGTCCCATGGCAGTAAATAAAGATGGATCTCAAGGCCAAGAAACAGGATGGATGAAACAGCTTGATAATATTTTAGTAGATGACAAAATAAGATAAGTGTTAAGAAAAATCTTGAAAAAATTTGGTATTTATTCATAAGCGGCAAAGCATTATATTAATATTCTAATTTTTAATTCAGCCTAAAAAGTCTCTTCATTGGCATAAATTCCAATTTAGTGATATAATAAGTTGCTGTTCTAGTTTAACTGGAGATTTAAGATTATACTTAAATTTAGTTATAAGAAATGCAAATTTTTTTATGATTTTACCTTCATTTCTCAACAATTCATTTCCCAAACTCTCTTTGCTATGTAGATCTGAGTGTCTAACCTATATCGCTTTCATTCTCTCTGAGGAACTACTTTCAACATTTCTTTTTTTCTGGCTGCACTGTGGCATATCCTGCTCAACATGCAAGATGTTAGCTCCCTGCCCAGGGACTGAACTCTTGCTACTTGTAGTGGAGTGTGAAATCCTAAGCACTGGATGACCAGGGAATTCCCAGAAATTTTTTAAAACTTTTATGTGTGACTATATTGTTAACTGACATATTATACTTTAAAATAGCAAGTAATTCCTTGCTTCCTTGTATTTAAGCTACAAAGACAGATATTCTTCCTCACTCTTTGCTCCATTGTTGATTAGAAAAATGCTCATATTGACCTATTCCATTCTACTATTGTGATGGGTAGTATGAGAAATATTCTTCTCTTAAAAATTATTTCAATTCTTTAAAAAGCTGAAAATTCTTAACATTTGATCAAATACATAATCTTTAAATTAAATATACTGTCAAAATAATATACTATTAAATTTAAAGGGGAAATGGGAAAACAACAATTCTGCAAGTTATGTCATGATGTCTGCCTGCTAAGTTGCTTCAGACATGGCCAACTCTGCAACCCTATAGACTGTAGCCTGCCAGGCTACCCTGTCCATTGAATTCTCCAGGCAAGAATACTGCCTTCTCCAGGGGATCTTCCAGACCCAGGAATTGAACTCATGTCTCTCATGTCTCCTGCATTGGTAGGTGGGTTCTTTATCACTAATGCCACCTGAAAAGCCCATGTCATCATATATTATTTTAAATTTTAGAATATTTCATTATAGGAGTTGTATTCTTCTAGATATCCACACAATCAATGAAGAATAGTGTTACATGACTAGTTATCCCTCATATCCTGGATAGAAAATTATGCCAACCTTCTATTTGAATAGCTTGCAGTCATTATTGATTTTATATATTTTAAATTTACATGCATATCTTTTAATTTAAAACAACTGTAATATTATCTCTATACTAAGCTCCTTATTAGTGTCAATCTAGAAGGTAGGTTTAATCATTATAAATAACACTATGAAATTGTATATATACCCATGAGTAGTGCCATATCAATATGAGAATCTAATGAACACTGAGTAATAGTAAAAGTATTGCTCCCTCTAAGTAGGGAAAACACTAAGAATTATACTGCAAATTGTAAACTTGAGTTTTCTAAATACAAATATATGGTTTTTATTTTTATTTTTTTGAGATTCTTATCTCACAGAAAGAAATAACATCTTTTGCCACCAAAAGTAGGCAGAGAGATGAAACAGTGAAACAGGAAAATAAAAAGAGATAAGTACTAATAATAAGATATTTCAAATCAGTACTCAAAGTCCTACATATTAGTATTGAATGAGGGAATAAAGAGAAAGAAAGAAAGAACATTTTTAGGAACATTTCAGAATTATTTTGAAAGCATAATGCTAAATTTCCCAGTTATTTTGGAAAAATAAAAGAAAAAAAAGCTGGTGAAATATAGACTCTAAGGATCTACTCTCATAGGTTAAGCCACCACAGAAACAGACAAACTTTTGCCAAAAGAAATACAATATCTAAAAAAGGCAGTGAAGAGAATAGAGTCAGGAGCTTCTTTATATCTAGGCTGTCCTTCACAGTTTGGAGCTACTGACACATAGAGATGCTGACAAGATCAGAAGGACAGCAAACAGGGACACCACCTAAACAACCTCACCATGCACTTTTCTTGAAAGCAGGAACCAGAGCAGAGTCTCTGCAACTTTTTTAAATTCCTCAGGCTCCTGAGAAATGTTGCTGTGAGCACACACTTATAAATCAGAAAAAAAAAAGGTATCAAAACTTTCTATGAATATACTTGGAAAGTAGACATGCTACACCCATTCATCATTTGATTTTAAAAATTTGGACCTAACAGTGAATTATGGAGAGATATATGTCCTCAAAAGGTGTTATAGTAAGTGATGAAACTCAATTATGTAATGCAAATAACTGAACTTTCAAATATGATTCTTTATTGCCATTAACAAAAGAAAATAAAAATATACAGTTCCCCAAACAACCACCATAAAACATCTTGGCCAATTATATTCCAAATATAAAAAGTTCACCAATCACAGGAAAAAATAAAACCCTGTAGCATTAAACACCAATGTTCCTAGACTTTCTTCACATATGAGGGCTACACTTAAGAGAGGCAATTCAACTCTCAGTTGAACTCATAAACTGAATTAAGTTCCTATCTGCTACATTATTTTGATATATTAGCTAATCCTTTTAAATATGATTTTGATAAGGTGTATTTTTACCTAACATGAGCATACTGTCAAGCCATCAAATTATTTACAGCAATTAGAGGAAGATAAGAAACACTTTTAATACCCAAAGAGGATATTTAAGCATGCACCCAATGGAAGGACATTTTAATATATAAATCAAATATTAACAGACTTGAAGAGAAAATAGACAGTAATACAATAACAGTAGAGGACTTTAATACTCCACTTTATGAATGGATAGATCATCCAGACAGAAAATCAATAAGGAAACACTGGCTTTCAATGACACATTAGACAAGATAGACTTAACAGATATACAGAATATTCCATTTAATGCGTCTTCTTCTCAAGGGCACATGGAATATTCTCTAGAATAGAGAATATTAGGGAACAAAACAAGCCTTTATGAATTTAAGAAGACAGGAATCATGTCAAGAATCTTTTCTTACAATGATAATATGAAAGTGGAAATAAATTACAATAAAAAACTGGAAAATGCACAAATATATAAAGTCATGCTTTTGAACAACCAAGAGGTACAGACAAATTAAAAGAGAAGTTCAAAAATACCTTGAGATAAAAAATGTAAATATAACATACCAAAATGTATAGGATGTAGAAAAAGCAGTTCTAAGAACAGAGGTTATAGCAATAAATGCCTACATCAAGAAACAAGAAAGATCTGAAACAAACAACTCAACTGTACATCTCAAGGAACTAGAAAAAGAAGAAAAGACAAAGACCGACATTAGTAGAAAGAAGGAAGTTAATAGAGCACAAATAAATAGAGACTAAAATTCAGAAAACTAAGATCATGGTATCTGGTGCCATCACTTCATGGTAAATAGATGGGGAAACAGTGGAAACAGTGTCAGACTTTATTTTGGGGGGCTCCAAAATTACTGTAGATGGTGACTGCAGCCATGAAATTAAAAGATGCTTACTCCTTGGAAGGAAAGATATGACAAACCTAGATAGCATATTCAAAATCAGAGACATTACTTTGCCAGAAAAGGTCCATCTAGTCAAGGCTATGTTTTTTTCCAGTGGTCATGTATGGATGTGAGAGTTGGACTGTGAAGAAGGCTGAGCGCTGAAGAATTGATGCTTTTGAACTGTGCTGTTGGAGAAGACTCTTGAGAGTCTCTTGGACTGCAAGAAGATCCAACCAGTCCATTCTGAAGGAAATCAGCCCTGGGTGTTCTTTGGAAGGAATGATGCTAAAGCTGAAACTCCAGTACTTTGGCCACCTCATGCGAAGAGTTGACTCATTCGAAAAGACTCTGATGCTGGGAGGGATTGGGGGCAGGAGGAGAAGGGGACGACAGAGGATGAGATGGCTGGATGGCATCACTGACTCGATGGACATGAGTTTGAGTGAACTCCGGGAGTTGGTGATGGACAGGGAGGCCTGGCGTGCTGCGATTCATAGGGTTGCAAAGAGTTGGACACGATGAGTGAATGAACCTAACTGAAAAGGGAAAAAGAAATGAAACTAAGAACTCTTTTTTTTTTTTTTTTTTAAAGAAATAAAACTGAAAAAATTTTAGCTGGATTCACCAAGAAAGAGAGAAAACATCAATACATAAAATAAAAAAACAAAACAGGAGATATTACCACTGATTTCACAGAAATACAAAGAATTATAAGAGAGTACAATGAACAATTATTTGGCAACAAACTGGACAACAGAAAAGAAATGAATGCTGATGGCTGTTTCATGCTGAGCTTTGACAGAAAACAACAAAATTCTGTAAAGTAATTATCCTTCAATTAAAAAATAAATAATAATAATAATAAAAGAAATGAATGAATTCCTAGAAGCACACCATCTGGCAGAACTGAGTCATGAAGAAACAGACACTATGAACAGACTAATTACTGCTGTTGCTGCTGCTGCTCCTGAGTCGCTTCAGTCCTGTCCGACTCTGTGTGACCCCAGAGATGGCAGCCCACCAGGCTCCCCCGTCCCTGGGATTCTCCAGGCAAGAACACTGGAGTGGGTTGCCATCTGCTTCAGAATCAATATTAGGACTACTAGTAATTGAATCATTACTAGAGATTGAATCGGTAGTCAGAGACAAACAAAATTTTAAGACCAGATGGCTTTACTGATGAATTCTGCCAAACATTCAAACAATACCAATGCTTTTTATAGTCTTTCAATAAACAGAGGACAAAATAACACTTCCAAATTTATTTTACAAGGCCAGCATTACCTTGCCACCAAAATCAGAAGAGGACAGCAAAAGAAAACTGCAGGCCAATATACCTGATAAAAATAGATGCAAAAATTCTCAACAAAATATTCACAAACTGAATTCAGTAATACCTTCAAATGATCCTATATTATGATCAAGTGGGATTTATTCCCAGGTTATAAAAATTTTTCAACATCTGCAAATCAATCATTGATAGAGCACTTTAACAAACCATGTATCTAGTGTGCAAAATTGTGTATCCAAAGTGTATAAAAAACTGTATCCTATGTGTAAAAAAAAAAAAAAAGTGTATCCAAAACAATAAAATATCTAGGAATAAATTTAAATAAGCCTGGTGGCTCACTGATAAAAAATCCACCTGCCAATGCAGGAGCTTCAGAAAATGTGGGTTGAATCCCTGAGTTGGGAAGATCCCCTGGAGAAGGCAATGGCAATCTGCTGCAGTTCTTGCCTGGGAAATCCCATGGACAGAAAAGCCTGGAGGGCTAAAGTCTATGGGGTCCCAAAAGTGTCTGACGCAACTAAAAACAACAATAACAACAAAAATCTGTACACTAAAATCTACAAGATATTAAGAATTGGAAGAGGAGATAAATAAATGCAAAGTTACTCTTTCCTCATTGATTGGAAAAATTAATATTATTAAAATGTCTATACTGCCCAAAGCAATCTACAAATTCTATGCAATCCCTATCAAAATTCCTATGACACTTTTCAAAGACTAGAACAAGCCAAGAGCATCTCTTATCATGATTTAAACTATTATTACAAAGCTGTAACAATCAAAACAGCATAGTATTGGACCAAAAATAGACACATAGACCAATGGAAGAGGATAAAGAGCCCAGAAATAATCTTATGCATATACAGTCAATTAATTTATGTCAACAAAGCCAAAAATATATAATAATAAATGGTCTCTTCAATAAATGGTTCTGAAAAAAAAACTGGACAGGCACATGCAAAATAACGAAGTTGTATCAAATACCATATACAATATTTAACTCAAAATGAATCAAAGACTTGAAAGAAAGAACTGAAACTATAAAAACCCATAAGCTCCTTGACTTTGGTCTTGGTGATGGTTTTTTGGATTTGAAATTAAAAGCAAAGGCAACAAAGGACAAATAAACAAATGGAGCTTCATCACACTAAAAGTCTTCACAGAAAAAGAAATATCAATAAAATGAAATGGCAACCAATGAATATTTTTCCAAAGATGACATGTAGATGGCCAACATCCATAAAAAGGTGTTCAACATTACTAACATCAGGGAAATGAAAATTAAAACCACAAGGAACTATTACCTCACACCTGTTACAATAGTTATTACCAAAAACAGGAAATAATAATTGCTGACTAGGATGCAGAGAAAAAGAGAACTGTTGTACACTGTTGGTTTGAGATGTATTTGGTATAACCACTATGGAAAACAATATGGGCTCTTCTCAAAAAATTAAACATAGAACTACTGCATGATCCAGAAATTCTATTCCTGGGTATCTGTTCAAAGAGAACAAAAACACTAACTCAAAGAGATATTTGTAACACCATTTTAATCACAGCATTATTCACAATAGTCAAAATACAGACATAACCAGTGTCTACCAAGTGTCTAGCAATGGATGACGGGATAAGGAAATTTTCATATGTACGTATGTGTGTGTATATATATACTTATACATATATGGATATATACATACATATACATATATGTGTGTACATATATATATACACATATATAAATATTATTTAGGCCCCCAAAGAAAATATTGCTTATTGCAACAGCAAAATACAAGCATACCTCAGAGCTATTGAGGGTTTGGTTCCAGATCACCCCAATAAAGCCAGTATAATGGTAAAGCAGGTCACAATTTTTTTCGTTTCTCTGTGCATATAAAGGTATCTTCACACTATACCATAATCTATTAGTATATGATAGAAATATGCATAAAAATATACCATCATTTACAAAATGCTTTATTATTGTTGCTGCTAAGTTGACTCAGTCCTGTTTGACTCTTTGCCGCCCTATGGACAGTAGCCTGCCAGACTCCTGTCGATGGGATTCTCCAGGCAAGAACACTGAATGGGTTGCCATGCCATCTCCTCCAGGGGATCTTCCTGACACAGTGATTGGACCTGTGTCTCTTAGGTCTCCTGCTTTGGCAGGCAGGTTCTTTACCACTAGTGCCACCCAGGAAGCTCACTTTGTTGCTAAAAAATGCTAAACACTTTGCAATACTACTATTAAAAGCAATAAGTAATATATATGGGATGTTTTATTAACAACTATACAATTATTTCACTGTAAAAACCTAGCATATCTGTATGGATTTATTAAGTGGATGGTATTTTTGTCCTCATTAAACAGAAGCCATACTCATGCTTAGAAAAAAAAAAAAAACACATACAAAGTTGTATCAACCTAAACAATAAATATAAAGCAGCTGTGAAAACTATGGGAAAACTTCATATTCTTTTATAAATATCTAAAATATATCAAGTAAAATAAGGTAACAGCTTAAGACAGGCTGTATATCCATGTACGTATTTGCATATGAAAACATAAATTACCCCTAAAACATGACTGGGTAGATGTGAAAAATTTAGGAGGTTCGTATTTTAAGTATACTATTTATATTTTTTGTATTCAGAATAATGTAGATAAATATCAGCTATAAATCATAAGTAAATAAAAACTGTAATAGCTCTAATTTTTTGTTATATAATGCTACTCATCATGTTTCTTTTCATATACATATAAAACCTTAAATAATATATTAATCTGTTTTGAATTTTAATGTTTTCTGAATAATGTGACAGAAATTTCTATTTCTTTCTTTAAGAAATAACCCCTTACCACCACAGGTACACAGAGTACACCTTACTTAGGACAAATAGATCTGGATCAAGAGAGATGACGTTTGTGGCTCTCGCTACCAGCTACTATAATAGTGACCGGGAAAACTAGCTTCTGACCAATGAAGTGTGCCTGAATTTGTGTGTATGACTTACAGCACTGCTAAAGAGAAAATTGTTTGTTCTCTATTCATCCTCTTTTGCTTTTTTCTGGATGAAGAGACAACAGATGATAGGTTATAGTTGCATAACAATCTAGAAGTATGACTTTAAGGTGCAACTTCTCTCTCCACACTAATAGCAAGAGAAAAATTTCTATACATGTAGTTTATGTCATTGTAATTTTGAGTCTGTTCATATAGGCATAAAGGAGTATTACTAAATAATCAGATAACAAATATTTAGTGGTATTCTATGTACTCTTCTATTATTTGCCTTTTGATTCCACATTACATTGGACAAGTCAGTCATTCATTTCTATGTATATTCAGTTCAGTTGCTCAGTTGTGTCCAACTCTTTGCAACCCCATGGACTGCACCACACCAGGCCTCCCTGTCCATCACCAACTCCCGGAGTTTACTCAAACTCATGTCCATTGAGTCAGTGATACTTATAGTTTATTCATTTTTCCTGCTTCACAGCAGTACTAAGTTATATATTAAAAAACACATATGGAAAAAAAAATCATGCCTTTTAGGAAATTAATGAGTTTAAGGAATTTATGAAATATTTTTACCTACTTATGATAACAAATTTCAAGATCACTGATACACAAACTAAGTATTAATTTCGGGTGCTATGTATAACAACCTTGAAGTAAAGTGAAGTGAAGTCGCTCAGTTGTGTCTGACTCTTTGCGACCCCATGTACTGTAGCCTACCAGGCTCCTCAATCCATGGAATTCTCCAGGCAAGAACACTGGAGTGGGTTGCCATTTCCGTCTCCAGGGGATCTTCCCGACCCAGGGATCAAACCTGGGTCTCCCGCATTACAGGCAGATGCTTTACTGTCTGAGCCACCAGGTATACATTAAAAACACAACACTGAAAAATGAATTAAAACTTCAAGAAGAAAAAAAAAAGTAAAGTTAAACAAAGTGAAATATTAATGCAATTAAAGAAAAACTGTATTTACCTATAAAAACTTTAAAAAGTGTAAGTCAAAGAATAATACTGTGGGATGTCTGATCAAAGGAAGAAAAGCTAAAGGAGTGTATATTTGATGATGCATATTAAAAAACCCTGTGAACATTAAAAAACTGAAAAAAATTATATTTTCTCTCAAATTAATGCATGGGGTTGGGCTAAAATAAAGCCATAAAAGTTTATATTTTAAATACATTCATTAATAATATATGAACATGAATATTAGAAATAAAAATATCTAACCTATGCTTTAATGTGATTTATATAGAATCACTGCCTAACATAAAGTCAAGTGCTCAGTAAATGCACATAAATAATTAAATGCCGGTTTGAATAATGTTTCAAGGTTTATGAATTCAATATTACCCAAAAGGTAACTGGAAATTTTGTCATAGTTATGCTTAATTCAAATAACATTATGTGAAATACACCCATGCATTTTTACTATTGTTCATTTCCTTACTTTTTATTATATTTTTATGCTCATTGTTCTTCAATTTCAACTTCTCTAACAATGAGCAAATCATTGGAATTTAGCCCTTGGGAGTTTGGCAACTTTAAAAAATTAAATAAGCAATGAAAATTAGGAAGCTGTCATGTTGAGCTTTGAACAGCGACACTTCGATTACAGATGTGAGGCAAACTCACAGACAGCTGAATTATTTCCTTTATTACTTTTCAATCATATATATGAAGGAACATTTTGATATCTGCTAGTCATGTCAACATACTCTGAACTCAACGCATCTTTTGCAATCCAAAACCTGTTTTTCTTACCTTTTTTGTAATGCTGTACATATTTGTCCATCTTAAGTTTGCTTCTTCTTAAAACAGAATAGGACATATTATAAAAGGAGCTGTTATAGGGTAGATGAAGCTAGCTAATACAAATGTGAGGGGGAAAAATAAGGTGATATAATGGAGAATATGTAACTTACTACATCATAAAGCAATTGCATTTATGCCTGACTGGCCAGGAAAATTCCATGGACTGTGTAGGCCATGGGGTCACAAAGAGCAGACATGACTGAACAACTTTCACTAACTCACTCACTGATTGAGAGAACACCACTTGTTTGACTGTTTCCAAGTCAACACAAAAGAAAACATCAATAGTAAATGTGGTTACTCTTTTGTTTGCTCCTCAGATAAGTTCAGTTCAGTCGCTCAGTCCTGTCTGACTCTTTGCGACCCCATGAATTGCAGCACACCAGGCCTCCCTGTCCCATCACCAGCTCCCAGAGTTCACTCTGACTCACGTCCATCAAGTCGGTGAGGCCATCCAGCCATCTCATCTTCTGTTATCCCCTTCTCCTCCTGCTCCCAATCTCTCCCAGCATCAGAATCTTTTCCAATGAGTCAACTCTTCGCATGAGGTGGCCAAAGTACTGGAGTTTCAGCCTTAGCATCATTCCCTCCAAAGAAATCCCAGGGCTGATCTCCTTCAGAAAGGACTGGTTGGATCTCCTTATAGTCCAAGGGACTCTCAAGAGTCTTCTCCAACACCACAGTTCAAAATTTGGCAAAATGAATACAATTTTGTAAAGTTTAAAAATAAAATAAAATTAAAAAAAAAAGTAAAGGAGGAAAAAAAAAGCATCAATTCTTCAGCACTCAGCTTTCTTCACAGTCCAACTCTCACATCCATACGTGACCATGGGAAAAACCATAGCCTTGACTAGATGGACCTTTGTTGGCAAAGTAATGTCTCTGCTTTTCAATATGCTATCTAGATTGGTCATAACTTTCCTTCCAAGGAGTAAGCATCTTTTAATTTCATGGCTGCAATCACCATCTGCAGTGATTTGGGAGCCCCAAAAAATAAAGTCTGACACTGTTTCCACTGTTTCCCCATCTATTTCCCAAGAAGTGATGGGACCAGATACCATGATCTTAGTTTTCTGAATGTTGAGCTTTAAGCCAACTTTTTCACTCTCCTCTTTCACTTTCATTAAGAGGCTTTTTAGTTCCTCTTCACTTTCTGCCATAAGGGTGGGTGGAGTCATCTGCATATCTGAGATTATTGATATTTCTCCCAGCAATCTTGATTCCAGCTTGTGCTTCTTCCAGCCCAGCATTTCTCATGATGTACTCTGCATAGAAGTTAAATAAACAGGGTGACAATAGACAGCCTTGTACTCATTTTCCTATTAGGAACCAGTCTGTTGTTCCATGTCCAGTTCTAACTGTTGCTTCCTGACCTGCATATAGGTTTCTCAAGAGTCAGGTCAGGTGGTCTGGTATTCCCATCTCTTTCAGAATTTTCCACAGTTTATTGGGATCCACACAGTCAAAGGCTTTGGCATAGTCAATAAAGCAGAAATAGATGTTTTTCTGGAACTCTCTTGCTTTTTCAATGATCCAGTAGATGTTGGCAATTTGATCTCTGGTTCCTCTGCCTTTTCTAAAACCAGCTTGAACATCAGGAAGCTCACGGTTCACATATTGCTGAAGCCTGGCCTGGAGAATTTTGAGCATTACTTTACTAGGGTGTGAGATGAGTGCAATTGTGCGGTAGTTTGAGCATTCTTTGGCATTGCCTTTCTTTGGGATTGGAATGAAAACCAACCTTTTCCAGTCCTGTGGCCACTGCTGAGTTTTCCATATTTACTCGCATATTGAGTGCAGCACTTTCACAGCATCATCTTTCAGGATTTGAAATGACTCAACTGGAATTCCATCACCTCCACTAGCTTTGTTTGTAGTGACGCTTTCTAAGGCCCACTTGACTTCACATTGTTTGCTCCTAAAGGTGCCAAAATCATTCCAATTCCAGTGATCACTGCTTCAAATGTAAAATCATATTATATGTCAGTGGGAGGATATCTACATTTCCCAATGGAGACAATACATAGTAACTGAAATACAATTTTAAAGGAAGTTATACAAATGCAATTCAAAAGATCACATTTCTTGTAAGTCAATAGATAAATTAGCTGATCACTATGACTGATAAAATGCATATGCATATTATTCATCATTAACTAGTGGAATTTTCTCTACTTAAGAGTAATCATTATAAAGGATAGAAAAGAACAGATCTGTTTCTGAGCTAGATCTGATAGTAGTTTTGAAAATAGCTTCCGTTTCTTGGAGGACCAGGATCCACATATGATTTTCAGAGGTTTCATTAAGCCTTTGAAATTACATGCACCATTTATCCTTGTACATGCCCATGCACATTTTGGGAGGAAAAGATCTATACTTATCTTCATATTTTCTTTAATCCAAACTAGTGCCTGATGATGGAAGCCTTGCATTCCCTAGGAATGCAAGTAAATAAAGAAAAACTTAAGTTACAGAAAATGAAGAGTTGCAGTGGATTTTTAAAATAGCATCTGCATAAATATCCACTGCTATAGACAATTATTGTTGGCATAACAATGGCAATGTTTTATACATTGAAAGATTGCCTTTTATGTCTACCTATGACATTTCATCCGGAGAAGGCAATGGCACCCCACTCCAGTACTCTTGCCTGGAAAATCCCATGGACAGAGGAGCCTGGAAGGCTGCAGTCCATGGGCTCGCTGACAGTCGGACACGACTGAGAGACTTCACTTTCACTTTTCACTTTCATGCATTGGAGAAGGAAATGGCAACCCACTCCAGTGTTCTTGCCTAGAGAATCCCAGGGATGGCAGAGCCTGGTGGGCTGTCGACTATGGGGTCGCACAGAGTCGGACACGACTGAAGCGACTTAGCAGCTGCAGTAGCAGCATGACATTTCATTATGGTAAACAAAACATAAAATAATTGGGATGTCGTGTTTTGTTGATCATTTGGAAGCTATTCATCAAATACATAGAAGGAGTTTGTTTCAAGCAGACCAAATAACATCTTCTTTCTTACTAGCCTTTTAGAGAGGAGTTAATAAAATAAATGTCTTCAGCCACCACAGATTTATCAATCTTAGTTTTGGGGTTTTTTCTGCTTTGAATCAGCAAGCATGCCAGTAATTGTGGTCCTTGTGACCTTTAAAATGTCAATTCATTCATAATGAAAGACAGGGAAAAAAAGATGATGAAGCAGTTTAAGAACAAACAAGTATACGCACATATAGACACACTCACATACAATTTGTCTTCTAAACTTAATATATAGGAGCTCTTTCCTACCAAAGTGCAATGGTATGTTTTTTATTTTCTAGGACTCAATTTAACAGTGAGAAAGGTGACAGGAGAAAATACCTATTTATGCCTTCTTTTGTTGCTCTTGTATGTAAGCTACATTTCTCCTACTTATTTGATATTGTTGACTCTTTCTTTCTTCCTATAAGCTACAGAGACACTCTGTTTATCTTAAAATTGACCAGTGATAGATTCTGGTAACCACTGTCAAAGAAGCTGGGGAAAAAAAAAAAATAAAACTTGCTGGCTAGATGTTTTCATCACTCTGTCACTCAGTTTGCATTTGGCAAGAAAGGGAAAATAGAAGAGGTGTTACCTAGGTAAATAATTAGGACCTATTAAGGAATAGTTGATAAAGAAGAATAATCAGAATAATTCATTCTCAACTTTCAAAGGTAATTTTCTGCCCTGGTCTGGATTTTAAGAAAAATTCAATTATTTATAGTAAATACTTGTCTGTATTATTTTATTCTAATGTTAAATATGTAATTTAACCTACTTTGTACTGTCTAGTTTCACAATACTCTTTTATTCTTTTCTAATGAGTCAAATTCCTGTTTTAAATAAAGATCGAAAGACATATGCATTTTATTTTCAATACCTAAGGATAATCTGTCCTAGAAGACTGAAAATTGATTATGAGAAAACCAGGTCTAGATATGGTGCATATGGTTTATTGAATGTTAATGAATTAAAATCCCAGCTTTCCTGAATACATTGTATGTGTAAGGAAAAAAATTTGATTTATTCACAATTGTAATGATTCAGAATGACTACTGGCACTATTAGGTTTGTTTTTTTTTTCTGTGATAATTATGTTACATTAAAATAAGCCAACTGGTACAATGATGTTATTAGGTAGAAGATATATTCATAAAATTTGAAATAGTGTACAAATACAATTATAGTATCCAGAGGCACTGAATGGTAATGCAAATTATGTTTTTTAGTTTTAGATGTAAACGTTTAGCACAAAGATGATAAATTTGCCAAGTCAAGCTAAATTATTTTTCATGTGGAAAAGTGCTAATGTAAAGCACTAAACCATTGGTTCTAAAATTTTGCAACAAGATTTTAAGTAACTTCTTTATCCATTTAAAATTTCTATGTAACAGTAAATATGTATTGTATAAATTTTGGAACAACATAGTACATTCTTTTTTTCTTTTTAAAGGACTGACAACTATTTTCAGACTATCATATTCTTAATTTCAAAAATGAACAAAATATCAAATTCAAAAGGGCTCTTTCATTTAGGAATAGATGTGCTGAAACTGGAATTGCATCTGTTCAATGTGTTAGAATGGGACTCTTAAGCACTTGTGGTAGATTATTGTTTGCTGGATAAAATTTAAGAACTCCATCTGTTAAGCTTTATGTACAAATTTTGTGACTCAAATTTTGGATGTAATAATGTGAGTAAAATAGATGCAGCAGCAAATCATATTATTGCAAATGAAACAGATTACATGATGTGTTTAGAATGTGAAATATTTCTATTCCATAACAATGTGTTAAAAATATGATGGTACGGTTTTTTCATGAAAGGCAGTATGCCTAATTCATCTTGGCAGACTATAAAACAGAGTGCAAAGTACATTTAAAGACCCAAATAAAGGTTTGGATATATAAAAGTATACTTTTAAATTAATAAAATACTGATTCAAATGTATTTTATTAATTTAAAAGTATACATTTGGATCAGTTCTAATGAGGTGGATGAAACTGGAGCCTATTATACAGAGTGAAGTAAGCCAGAAAGAAAAACACCAATACAGTATACTAACGCATATATATGGAATTTAGAAAGATGGTAACAATAACCCTGTGTACGAGACAGCAAAAGAGACACTGATGTATAGAACAGTCTTATGGACTCTGTGAGAGAGGGAGAGGGTGGGAAGATTTGGGAGAATGGCACTGAAACATGTAAAATATCATGTATGAAACGAAGTTGCCAGTCCAGGTTCGATGCACGATACTGGATGCTTGGGGCTGGTGCACTGGGACGACCCAGAGGGATGGAATGGGGAGGGAGGAGGGAGGAGGGTTCAGGATGGGGAACACATGTATACCTGTGGCGGATTCATTTTGATATTTGGCAAAACTAATACAATTATGTAAAGTTTAAAAATAAAATAAAATTAAAAAAAAAACACTGATTCACTAGAAAAAAAAAATTAATTAATAAAATACTTTATTTGCTCAACACCAATCAACTTTTTCTAGAAAAAACTAGTAAAAAAAACACAAACAGGAAATAGATTATAATGGTGGCTTGGCAACTGTTCTTATTTTTCCATATCTATATCTGAGAGAGAGAAAGCAGTGAGAGAAAGGGGAAGCTGGATAGGAGGGTTGGGGGAGGGAAGAGACTGATTTGCATGGTTTTCAAAGGTTTGGATTGTGGTTTTCTCTACAACTTCTGTTCTCTAATGGGTCCAAGAAAAGTCACTAATTTTTAGTCTTTCCAGTCATTTCTTATTGTCAGTACAGGAGTGATAATGTAAAAGATCTTTACATGCAAATACAGAAACCAGAAGATTCTCTGCCAGTATGTTTTCAATTACTTTTTCAGTTTCTCTTGGAGAAAAACATTTTTGTCAAGAGCCTAGATAGCCCTATGAGGTACATTCTTAGTTGTGACAGAGAGCTAGGATCCTGTATTTCATTTCTGTATGTTCTTGCTCACCTGATACAGTGGGAGCACAGGAACACTTCACTGATATCTCTTTTGATTGCTATAAAGAGATTGTTATTATGACTTCTTCCACATCTCAGGAACAAATAACAAGACTGTATACAGCAGAGGATGTGATAAAAATATATCTCTATGCATATCCCAATTATCTGTTATCCTGCTGAACATAATTACATTTTGCATACCACAGGACTATTCTTTGACCCAGGGAAAACTCATACCATGCTGTGAGGTCTGTCTGCACTATAGTGTACTTTAGAAAATAAAGTAAGGGAGGAATTTGAAAGAGTACATTCCCTCCATGCAATTATAATCAACATAGATCTCTTCAGATAACCTTCTCTACTTGCCCTTGTATAGCTACTGGAGGTGATGATCAGAGAGAAGAGAGTTCAATGCCTCTGAAAAATGATTTTAATGCAGGCTTAGTAATATACATTATGCTATGTTTCCAACTACTATATTATCGTTGCTCTTAGAAATAAAACCTATATATTTCCATACAAAAGGAAAAACTGATGACAATATACAGCAAGATTTCTTTAAACATTTGAAATTTGGAGTTAAACTATCAGGAGATTAATAACTGTAAGAAAAAAAATCGAACCGTGTTCTATACCCAACAAGAATTGTTAATGGTAGTGTATTTTGAAGTAATAGGTGTTAAAGGTAGTTTTGAAATATAACCATAAAAGGGCCTGCAGAAAAATATTTACAGGATTTATACCTGCATTTCCAGGTGTGTATGTGTGCGTGTTACGTCAGTAAGGTGGGACACTCATGTTTATATATGCAACTGAGGGATTTCATGGTGATATAAGAACATAATGGATGGGAGGCAGCATTCATGATCATTTAAACCTGTATATATCAATTGATGGAACACTGAATTAGTCCATTTGTTCATCTTTAGGGTGAAGATGGGAATCAGCAGCACAGGGGACAAATCTGTCTAATGAACAGTGAGCTTTTTACACACAGTGTTTTACGAAACATTTAGTTGTCCAAATGTATATATCAAAATATTTTATACAAATACTCCATGTCCATATTTTCCTGTGAAATCTGTGAAAACTGCATGCAAATAATTGACAGGGCTTGTTTTGTAGCTGATTTCTTTAAAATGGGAAACGTTCTCCAGGGCCACCACCATAAAGTACAATACACATATTTTACACAAGCATTGCACTTAATTGCATTTTCCAGTCACCTGAAAATAGCTGTGTGCTCTAAAATGGAGGGTACTCATGAATGAAACTTTGGCAAATTTAAATAGATTAAAATAATTGCTATATGTTTTTTATTACAGGCATTTAACTTATATTATATAATCAGGGAAGTAACTAGCAGAGTCTGTACTTAATTCTAAGGGAAATACTGTTCAGTTTCAGTTCTTAAATTTGCCATTTTATACGATATTATCTACCGTAATATTTCCCATTGACCCTTTTCTCGCTTCTTCCAGTATCTTGGATGTTTCTGTCTATGAAAAAGTTTCTCAAGATATGTTCCACTTGGAAATGTTCTCTACACTTTTAACCTATTCTCTATCATACTGGATTATTTTTAACCAAACAACATAAAGTCACAAGTAATAAAAAGTAAATTCACCCTACCCTTCATGAAATACTTAATGATTGACCAAGTTGCTGTCATGTGCCCTTTGGTTTAATCTAAGAGGATATCACTTGCATTCATGTTTAGGGAGACTAGACAAGTATAGGTGCATGGTATATGGTGGCATTTTAAACCTGGATTATTTCCTTCATATTTTATACTATGATAAAACATTTGTTTTGATACAGAACTTCTCTACGGAGACAAAACATTTCTTCAAAGATATACTCCCATGGAAAATATACAAGTCACTTACTATTTGCTGCTTTATTTATAAAGTAGGTAATTCAAGAATGTCTTTTAAGGCTTAGGAGAAAAAAGTCTCATTCACCACTCTCAAGGAAATCATGTCTACAGTGTAGAATGTGAACTGATTTTTCCCACCTCTGCAAGAGAAGTCTACTTGATAACAAGAGCAAATATTTACTGAAAGTTTAATATTTACCAGTTAATTTTATAAATAATTAACATGTAGCAACTAAGGAAGGAACTATCATACTAGTTTTAAGATGAAGAAATGGCAATACAAAATATTTAAAGTAATTGTTCAATGCCACACACTTGAGAACTGGAGGAACTAGTATTTTAGCCCTGGCTAACTGGCTTAGCTTTATAATCATATAAATCATATATATATATATATATATATATATATATACACACACATATATACACACACACACATATTTATATTATAATTTATCATACATACATATTTATAATTTATCACTAAACTTTACTGTTATCAAAATATTTTAAGATTAGTGAGTATAATTATTTCTTATTTTACAATTTTATCTATGTGAATGTATCTGTAATCTAAGAGGCAGATGAAGAGAAAAAGAAAATACATTTAAGGAGAGTCATAAAGCAAGTATTATGACAGATTATTCATATACATGATTGATTTTAATCCTTGAAATGGTTATAACATTATAAGATCTTATCTTTAAGGGGCTTGAATTGGTATAAATAACTTGGTATATAAGAATTTACTAAATTTCCCCATTTTGCTTTTGTTCATTTGCTACATCTGACTTTTTGTGACCCCATGGACTGTAGCCGCCATTTTTTCTGTCCACAGAACTCTTCAGGCAAGAATACTGAAGTGGGTTGCCATTCCCTTCTCCAGGGGAATCTTCCCAACCCAGGGGTTGAACCCGGGTCTCCTGCATTGCAGCTAGATTCTTTACCATCTGAGATACCAGTTAGGAAAAAAACAATAAAAGTATTTTATGAGAATTAATGGACTATATGGAATTTATAATAAGCAATATCATATGTCATTTGTAAAACTGGTAGTCCATATCCCATTTACAAGTACAATTTATAATAAATCTGTGTGTATGTATGACAGGGCTTCGCCAGTGGTGGTCTGCTAAATGTGCTAAGTCACTCACTTATGTCCAGCTCTTTGTGACCCTATGGACTATAGGCCTCCAGGCTCCTCTGTCCCTGGGATTCTTCAGGCAAGAATATTGGAGTGGGTTGCCATTTCCCTTCTCTAAAAGATCTTCCTAACCCAAGATATAACCTGGGTCTCCTGCCATTGCAAGCAGATTCTTTAGTGCCTGAGCCACCAGGGAAGCCCATATGTCACAGTGGTAAAGAATCTCCCTGCCAATGCAGGAAATGCAAGAGATGTGGGTTCAATCCCAGTTCATGGGGTCAAAAAGAGTCAGACATGACTGAATGACTGAGCACGCATGCATGCATGCTCCATGCTGACCTTTTTCGAGAGAACTAGTGGTAAAACATTACTAGTACATCACTGGACATATATGTCTATACATATTCTACTTGATGACTTATTCCTGCTAATACCTTAAGAATTCATTTTCTCACTATTGGGCCCTAAGGACTTAAGACAAGGATGCAAGAAATACCAGGTTTCTGTGACCAATGATCTAGTTGACTGGAAATGTACATAGGTCCTTTGAACCAAAAAATTCTGGGAATTCAGATGGATGCTAACATTCTAGCAACTTGGCCTTTACTATTTTCTTTAGAAAGGTTAAATTGCATGTCTCTTTAAGTTTTCAAGGTAGAAATCAGAAATAAGCCTTTTCTCCACACAAGAAAATGAATCACATATTAAATATACCAAATAATCTATAGAAACTCCCTCTCACTATACTTAAGACCATTATAAAACATATTACATATAATTCAAATAATCCAACCTAAACAGTAAAGTTAGGTTATACTAACATAATAATATAACATATAATACTAGTTATATTAGTATTTTCTGTCAGCAGAATCCCCACAGTGTCTCTAACTAGTGATATATTGTTTAATCTTTAAGGACAAATTAAACTACATGAACCAGATTTTGTAAAGACAAGAATAGCATAGAATTATTTCTAGAAAACTAGTATTAAAGGTAATTTATAGATTACATATCAAATTTTATGATTTTTTAATGTAACTATAATCTACTGGACATTTACTGTGTTCCATATACTACACTAAGCAACTTATACCAACTCTGTAAGAATAATTATTTTAATGTATAGATATACTGCAATTATTTAAACAAATACACACACAGACATACGCAATCTCTCAAGGCTTCATAACAAGGAAGAATTGGGAACAAGAATTTCAGCCCAGTGTCATCAAAATTTCAAGATTCCTGAGATTAGAGTTTAAATTTAATACACATGTAAACATTTAAAAAGGAAACATCAATGTCAATCTCTGAAGTAGAATATTTTGTGAAAATAACTCAATCTCCATTGAATAGGAGGAGATACAGGCACATCTTCTCCTATCCAGACAGGAGGTTATATAGGCACACCTATTGACACATAGGGACATATGATAACCTGAATGTAGATTTTTGAAGAGCTAAAAATAACCTTAAAGTTTTTTTTTTTTTTTAATTCAGCTCTCTCATCTTATATATAAAGAAGTAAAGCATAAAAAATTTAAAAGTTTGGCCTTAGCTATGAGAAATGCTGGGCTGGAAGAAGCACAAGCTGTAATCAAGATTGCTAGGAGAAATATCAATAACCTCAGATATGCAGATGACACCACCCTTATGGCAGAAAGTGAAGAGCAACTAAAAAGCCTCTTGATGAAAGGGAAATAGAGTGAAAAAGCTGGCTTAAAGCTCAACATTCAAAAAGCTAAGATCATGGCATCTGGACCCATCACTTCATGGCAAATAGATGGGGAAACAGTAGAAACAGTGGCTGATTTTATTTTTGGGGGCTCCAAAATCACTGCAGATGGTGACTGCAGCCATGAAATTAAAAGACTCTTACTTTTTGGAAGGAAAGTTATAACCAACCCAAACAGCATATTCAAAAGCAGAGACATTACTTTTCAACAAAGGTCCGTCTAGTCAAGACTATGGTTTTGCCAGTAGTTATATATGGATGTGAGAATTGGACTATAAAGAAAGCTGAGTGCTGAAGAATGGATGCTTCTGAACTGTGGTGTTGGAAAAGACTCTTGAGAGTCCCTTGGACTGCAAGGAGATCCAACCGGTCCATCCCAAAGATCAGTCCTGGGTGTTCACTGAAAAGACTGATCTTGAAGCTGAAATTCCAATACTTTGGCCATCTGATGAGAAGAGCTGACTCATTTGAAAAGACCCTGATGCTTGGAAAGATTGAGGGCAGGAGGAGAAGGGGACAACAGGGGATGAGATGGTTGGATGGCATCACTGACTCAATGGATATGAGTTTGGGTGAACTCCGGGAGTTGGTGATAGACAGGGAGGCCTGGTGTGCTGCGGTTCATGGGGTTTCGAAGAGTCGGACACCACTGAGCAACTGAACTGAATTGAACTGAACTAATTAGTGGAGCCAGAAACTCTGGCTCTTAGAGCATTTTTTTAAGCTTAATTTATAAAAAGAATGACATTGATGTAATATTCTATCAAGTCAGTATACTTTTCATTTACATATCAGGAGAAAATTTTAATATAATGACAACTTCTCTTGTTAAAGCATTTTTATGTTTATATTTACATTTTAATATGGTATCTTGTTGCTGTTGTTCAGTCACTATGTCTGTCCTGTTTGACTCTTTGCAACCCTAAGGACAGTCCACTGTCCGTGGAGGTTTCTTGGCAAGAATACTGGAGTGGGTTGTCATTTTCTTCACCAGGAAAGCTTGCTGACTGAGGGATCCAACTTGTGTTCCCTACATTGGGAGGTGCTTCTTTACCTGGTCCTATTCAAAATGTACATAATGAAATTCAGAATCTACTCTCAAAATGCATTTCAGAATCTTCATATAACTACTGTGAATGTGAACTAGGATATCTTATTTTGAATTTTTGCCTTTAAAGGATAGTTAGAGGACAACTTTATAAATTACAGTAATTCCTTTGTATGAAAACTCAGGCTAATGAGAAGAATTTGGATAGTAAAACAGTTGAATTACACAATTGAGTTAGAAATGGCCACTCAGGCTTTTTAGCCAGTTCCTCTGAAAGCAGTAGAACCAATTTAATCAAACAGTGTGAAGAGAGTGACAGATGAAAAGCACATCAATCCCAGTAGATCTGGCACGACTTGAAAGACAAAATCTATCACAATGAATTAAAAGTGCAATGTGAAAGGGAAACAGACAGACTTGATTTACATGTGTGCTCTATCAGAGCAAAGATAACGATTACAGAAGTCATCTACTCAAAGCACACTTGAGCTGTAGAGGAAGAGTGTCAGGCCAGCACAGCCCCCAAATGACAAAGCAACAGAAATCCCACATCGGACTTTCAGCCATTAGATGAATCATTCAGACTTTAGAACAATCTGCAAAATACTTAATGGAAAGTTTAGATACAGCACTTGAAAGTTACGATTTTTGGACTCAGTAACTTTTAATTGGAAAATACATTACTGAAGTGGACAAACTAGAGAAAGGACATATTAAATGTGTCCAATTTAGCTATACTTTGAATCTTTGTAATATTAGTAAAGGACTACTAATTACTATTTTTGGTCACCATACATTTAAAATTTCCCCAAAATAGTGTAATTGGATCCTTTCCTTTTCCCATACATTCTTTATTTTAAGCTCTGCTGCTGCTGCTGCTGCTGCTAAGTCGATTCAGTCATGCTCGACTCTGTGTGACCCCATAGACGGCAGCCCACCAGGCTCCCCCGTCCCTGGGATTCTCCAGGCAAGAACACTGGAGTGGGTTGCCATTTCCTTCTCCAATGCATGAAAGTGAAAAGTGAAAGTGAAGTTGCTCAGTCGTGTCCGACTCTTAGCGACCCCACGGACTGCAGCCTACCAGGCTCCCCCGTCCATGGGATTTTCCAGGCAAGAGTACTGGAGTGGGCTGCCACTGCCTTCTCCAGTATACTTAATATAGAAAAGGTTGCACACTTTTAATATATGCATTTTAATAAGTTTGGTCATTGCATACATCCACAATGCCATCACCACCACCAAGGGAATAAAGGTACTCATCAACTTCAAAATATTTTGTGTATGTGTGTGTGTGTTAAGAATTCTTGGCATGGGATCTATATTCTTATCATGATTTTAAGCACACAGTACCGTATTAAGTTTAAACTCAATGTTTTACAGATCTTCGGAATTCATTCATCCTTATAACCACCAGTTTATAACTATTGAGAAAAGGCTCTCCATAACTTCTCCCTTTATCCCTTAGCAATCATCATTTTATTCTGCTTTCTATGAGTCTGACTATTTAGATAGTTCAAATAAATAGAATCATGCAATATCTGTAGTTCTATGACAGACATTTCACTTAGCATAATGTCTTCCAGGTCTGTCTATGATGTCCTAAATGGTAGGATTTCTTTCCTTTAAAAACTGCTTAATATTTCACTATACCCATAGAGCACATTTTCTGTAGCCATTCATCTGTTGATGGACATATGGGTTGGTTTCTTATCTTGATTCCTGTGAATAATGCTGCAGTAAACATGAGAGTGCAGATCTCCCTTTAGAATTCTAATTTAAATTCTTCTGGTATATACTCAGCAGTGGGAATTCTGGATCATGTGGCAGTTGTACAAATTTTGAGGAAAACTCTGTACTGTTTATCATAAGAGGCTGTGCCATTTTACATTCCCTCCCACAACATATAAGGGAGAAAATTTCTTTACATTTTCATTATCACCTGTCATTTTTAATAGCCATCTGTTATGAGGCACTATCTCACAGTGATTTTTTATTTGTGTTTATCTGATGATTAGTAGTGACAAACACCTTTTCATATATCTGTTGGCTATGTACATATATTCTTCAGTTAAATGTCTACTGAAATACTTTGCCTTTATTTGGGTTATTTGCTTTTGTTTTGGTGCTACTGAGTTGTAGAAGTTCTTTATATATTGAGTTATAGGTGTTTCTTATCCAATATATGCTTTACAAAGATTTTATTCCATTCCTGAATTGTCTTTGCATTATATTGTTTCCTCTGTTGTGAAAATAAACTTACATTTCTGATAAATGGCTCAGGGAAGAATTCTAAAGGGAAGTAAAAAATCAAGACAGATGAAATGAAAACATAAGATACCAAAATGTATGGGATACAGCAAAAATGGCAAGAGGAACTTTTACAGTGATAAATGCCTACACTAAGAAAGAATTAAAATCTCAGATAACCTAACTTATACCTTAAAGAACTAGAAAAAGAACAAACTGAGTCCAAAGTTAGCAGAAGAAATGAAATTATTAACAATAATAATGAAATTATTAACAGTATAAATAAATGAAGTAGATACTAGAAAAATAGAAAGATAACAAGACTGAGTTGGTTCTTTAAAATGATAAAATTGTCAAGCCTTTAGCTACAGTAACCAAGAGAAAAAGACTGAAATTACAAATGAAACATAGGTTATTGCAGTTGATTCCTCTGATGAAAAAGAAATAAAAGCATCTTAGAGACTACCATGAATAATTACAAATTTGATAACCCAAAAGAATTAGATAAATTCCTAGAAACCTACAACCACTTATTAAGACTGAATCATGAAGAAACAGAAAACATGAACATGCCAGTAACAAATAAGGAAACTGAATCAGTAATCAAAATTATGTCAAAGGAAAGCTCAGGATGAATCCGGGTAAAGGGTTTTTCATTTACCCTTACTCTACTCTAAGGATGCTGATGGGTAAGTGATACATCCTTACTGTAGGATGTTGATGGGTAAGTGATATATGGTGCTAACTCTGCTCTGTGAAAAATGTGGTATTATCTAAGTGTGGAAGATCTTTTCACATATGGGTTTTTGGTATTTCCTGAATAATTATCAAGTTTAATTTTTGAACAGAGACACAAACCTTTTGATATTGGGCAAAGAAAGACGTGAGTGTCTACTGTAAAATCTTAATCATGGGTCCGATTTCTCAACTTTATTTTTGCCACTTTATTCGCTGGTAGCTCAGACAGTAAAGAGTCTGCCTGCAATGCGGGAGACCTGGGTTCAACTCCTGGGTCAGGAAGATGCCCTGGAGAAGGCAATGGCACCCCACTCCAGTACTCTTGCCTGGAAAATCCCATGGATGGAGGAGCCTGGTAGGCTGCAGTCCATGGGGTCGCGAATAGTCGGATAAGACTGAGCGACTTCACTTTCACTTTTCACTTTCATGCATTGGAGAAGGAAATGGCAACCCACTCCAGTGTTCTTGCCTGGAGAATCCCAGGGATGGGGGCGCCTGGTGGGCTGCCGTCTATGGGGTCGCACAGAGTCGGACACGACTGAAGTGACTTAGCAGTAGCACCAGCAGTTCTCTGGATAAAGAGTGAGAATAGGGAAAAGAAGAATGGGCTAATCATTATCTCTTACTTAGTCATCTTGTTCCTTTCCTTGCAAAATACTAGCAACATTTTAATATAACTCAGCTGATTTTTTTAATTAATTTATTTTAATTGGAGAATAATTTCTTTACAATATTGTGGTGGTTTTTGCCATACATCAACATGAATCACCCATGAGTGCACATGTGTCTCCTATCGTGAAACCCCTCCCACCTCCCTCCCCACCCCATCCATCTGGGTTGCACCAGAGCACCAGCTTTGAGTCCCCTGTTTCATGCATCCAACTTGCATTGGTCATCTATTTTACATATGGTAATATACATGTTTCAATGCTATTCTCTCAAATCATCCCACTCTTGCCTTCTCCCACATAGTCCAAAAATCTGTTCTTTACATCTGTGTATTTTGCTGCCTTGGATATAGGATTGTCTTTACCATCTTTCTAAATTCCATATATATGCGTTAATATACTGTATTGGTGTTTCTCTTTCTGACTTCACTCTGTATAATAGGTTTCAGTTTCATCCACCTCATTAGAACTGATTCAAATATGTTCTTTTTTATAGCTGAATAATATTCCATTGTGTATATATACCACAACTTCCTTATCCATTGTCTATGGATGGACACAGGAGAAATGGGTTTGATCCCTGGGTCGGGAAGATCCTCTGAAGGAGGAAATAGCAACCTATACCAGTATTCCATGGATTGAAGAACCTGGAAGGCTATAGTCCATGGGGTCGCAAAGAGTTGGACATGACTCAGCAACTGAACACACACACATGGTGGAATCTAAGTATCTCTCCTAAATAGAATTCACCATCCAAGCTATTTCATAACTCCAGGAGAATATTGCAGCCATGAGGGACCATGAGACATGAGAAATTCAACCATAATTAAAAACAATATCAGACTTTTGGTTTCTAGTACAACATGTAAAGTGCTTGAAAGTTGTCATCCTCATCCAGAAGAAAGCTGCACAAACTGAAAATTGACAACTCTTTTTTGTATCTATCAGAGAACTGAGGTCAGGAGTCAAACTATCAATACCACATCAAAAGTAGAAAAAGTAGGTAAACACAGAGAATCAAAAGTATCTGGGAACCAAAGCTGCTGCCCTTGGAGCCAGCAACTGACAGAAATCATTAATGAGTAATTAACTGATGAGGGCCGAGACTGAGAGATTAAAAGCTCCCTGGGGTACAGTCTTAAGGAGACCCCCCAAACCTCTGTTTACTTCCTGCAGTTCCATCTCTCAGAGTAACTATTTGGAAAAAATGCCCCCTGCTTCTGGCACAGGAAGAAGAAATGTAATCATTTGAAAATACTCCTATAGCAGCCTAGTCTCCTAAACAAAGTCCTGTTCCCAGGGGAAACTATTAATATTTTACTAATGTCTAACCAACTTGGATTTTATCAGAGCATGGCCCACCTGGGGGTAGGGAAATTTAACGCCTATCTCTATCCTTTACTAGCCTTCCTTTCTCACATAGAAGTGAGTGGCAGGGGGAAGCTGAGAAGTACTCATGGAGGTAGAGCTCAAGCAGATAGACCCCCTCAAATATGGAAACTTAAACATAGAATTATAGACACTTTCTCTCCTGCCCCACCTCACCACTACATCAACTGTGGTTCTGTGTAATAACAGAAGTTGCCAGTGAAAGAACTGAAGGGCTCAGGTGTTATTTAAGAAATAGTCTCTGGAGAAGCACAACAGGGGAGACAAAAATAAAAACTCTATAAAGATCTCAGCTTCTGACACTGCATCGAGAGAGAACAGCAAACATACTCTGACTCCTGGTCTAACTTATCCCATGAGGTCAGTATTATGCTAATTCCAAAATAAGAGATATATTACAAGAAAGGAAAATTACAGACCAACAAGCTCTCGTGAACATAGACGCAAAAATCCTCATCCAAATAGAAACATTATACACCAGGACTATGTAGAGTTTAATTTCAAGTACATAAATTAGTTTAACATCGTTACTGCATATTTTTATTTCTAGCATTTGCTTTTAATTCTTAGAATTTCCATTTCTCTGCTTACATTACCCATTTGTTCCTGCATCTTGTACACTTTTTCCATGAGAGCCTTTAACAAGTTGATTATGGTTTTTAACTATAGATTATAGATTCCTGGTCTGATAATTCTCAAATTTCTGCTGTATTTGAGTCTAGTTCTGATGCACGCTTTATGTCTTCAAACAGTGCTTTTTTGTCTTAGTATGTCTTGTAATTTTTGCTGAATGCTGGAATATTTTGGGTAAACAGAACAGAGGTAAATGGGTCTTTATTGTGGGTTTTTGTGTTTACCTGGCTAGGAGTTAGGCTGTATTTACTGTTTGCTATAATTGTAGATGTCAGAGACTAAACCGTCCTCTGATGTACCTGTTTTGGCTGTTTTTTTCTGTTTTTGAGTTTCCCTGAAATTTCTCCTTAAGGTTTGAGACAAAAGTTAGTTTTGTTATATTTTCCTCCTATTATATAGGACCACTACTGATATGCTTTACAGCCCTTTAATTAGGTCTTAGTCTTTCTTAGTGAGCCTAAGCCCTGGACTGTGACCTTCATAACTGTTTCCCAGTTTATCTGTTCTCTTCCTCCCTTAGGTGTTATAGGAAAGCCAGCAGGTGATGTGGGTGAGTATTTTCTTCTCCCACATATGGAGAGCTAAAGGGGACTAGAGTTATCAACTTCTCTCCTCCCAGATCAGTTAGACAACAAACCCCCACAAGAAAAGTTGAAAGTGAAAGTGAAGTCGCTCAGTCATTTCCCACTCTTTGCCACTGCATGGATTGTAACCTACCAGGCTCCTCCATCCATGGGATTTTCCAGACAAGAATACTGAGTGGGGTGCCATTTCCCTGTTAGGGTCTGGTAAAATAGTGCCCTTGAGGGTTGTCTTGAAGAAAGGAGAGAATGCTCTGGATGCATTTTATTTATTGGCTATATTCCTTGTGTTGTACAATATATTCTTGTAATTTATTTATTTCATTTATTTACTTGGCCTTGCTGCATGGCTTTTGGGATCTTATTTCCCTGAGCAGGGATCAAATCTGTGACTCCTGAAGTGGAAGTGTGGCATCTTAACCACTGGAGTGCCAGGGAGGCCCCCTGAATGCAATTTAAATGGCTGCTTTTTCCCTCCCCCCTGCCAAAAGAATATGTACTTTCTCCA
Organism: Bubalus kerabau; assembly: GCF_029407905.1. NCBI lineage: Eukaryota > Metazoa > Chordata > Mammalia > Artiodactyla > Bovidae > Bubalus > Bubalus kerabau. Next base: position 56,782,547 of record NC_073635.1, read on the forward strand.
ATCTTCACTCTTGTAACCTGGTAGTCCTCCCATTCTTAAGATGTAAACCTTATCAAAGTATAGGGGGCCCCCTGAGACTAGCCCCACCTATGGAATTTTTTTTGTTTGTTTGTTTTCTGAATGTTGAGCTTTTTTATTTTATTTTATTTTATTTTAAAACTTTACATAACTATATTAGTTTTGCCAAATATCAAAATGAATCCGCCACAGGTATACATGTGTTCCCCATCCTGAACCCTCCTCCCTCCTCCCTCCCCATACCATCCCTCATCTATGGAATTTTAACTCTCACACTTGTCTGCACTAAGTCACCAGCAGTATGACCATTATTATTATTTTTTCTACCCAGCTCTTGGTCTTTCTAATTTTTCAGGCAGCAATTTTTCCTGTCTCCTCAATTCTCTGAGGAATCTAAGAACAATTGTTGATTTTCAGCTTGTTTAGCTTTTTTCTGGTCATGTGGATAGGGTGTAAGCATTTTAAGCCTCTTAACATGTTGGACCAGACCAGAAACTGGAAGTCATATCATTTTTATTTAGAGATTTATAGAAAGTAAAATGTAAATTAGAGTTATATTTGAATTAATGATGGATAATTTTTCCAACAGAAGATACTCTGCTTTAAAACGTTCAGTGACAATCATAACTACACACAAACACAAAAATACACTGTAGAAAAATCCCCTATCGCAATTAAATGAGATTTAAGAATATCAATGACAGACTTAAAATACAAAAATCTTTCAAAAACTGAAAAACTGCAAGCACTTGCAAAGAAATGAGAACTATATAAATATCACATTTTTAGGAGCAAACCAAGATGTACAAAGATAATGAGTAATAGAGTAAAGGTGTTGCAGAAAAACAACTTAGAGCATATAATTTTAATGCCAGCTAAAATATCATCTAAATGCCAAGAAAATAAACATACTCTCAGGCAACCATAGGTAATGTATCAGAGAACTTCTCAGGAAACACCTTCAGAGAAGTAGTGCATCAATATGAGGAATGAATTCACAAAAACTAAGTATGAGTCACATTTAAGTAAATAACAGTAAATGTCATAGCTGCCCAAACAAACCACTATTAAAAACAAAATGCAATATTAAACATATATACAAAGTCACACTGAAATGGCAAGAAATTATGAAAAATAGAGGCCAATGTGGTTAAGGAAATCCTGTTTCTTTTAAGGAAAATATAAAATACCTTTAAAAATACACACACACACACACACACACATAAAATATGTATAGATAAGGCTCTCTCTTGTTTATGTTTCATAGCAAAAGCCTGTAGCCAGAAGAGCTTCAGGAATATTTCAACTGATCACAAATTGAGGGACCCAGAGAAGCTTCTCTATGGGGTTATAGCAGATCCCCAGAACTTATCCTCAAAGAACATTATCCAAAGCCAAAAAGAGATGAGTTGCCATTTGATACCTATTTAGGAACATTTTCCCTAACACCAACTCCATCTCTACCTTAGTCAAGAGTGTTTACCATGGACAAATCTAAAACAATTGCTGTCAAAGAGAATGGAATTACCATGACTGCTAATCAATATTCAATCAACATTCTGTTCTTAGACTTGGGATAGGATCCATGAAATCCAAATAACTGAACAAAATTAAATGTGCCATGTACTGAGCGTGTTTATCTCAACAAATAGATTGGAACCATCTGGGTATGTGTGCCACAACTAGAGAATCGGCATGATGCAGACCCCATATGCCATGCGCCAACACAACCAAATAAATAAATATTTTTTAAGAAGAAAATAACCACCAAAAAGACCTTTTTTTTTTTCTCTTAAACTATATGAGAAATTTTTCTAGGCAAAAAAAGTAAACATATACTGATGTTAATTTCTGTAACTAGCAACTCCAGGAATGAACACGCTGCCTTCATTACAGAATGGCTCGGTCACTGCCCGTCCCCTGCTGCTGCTGCTGCTGCTGCTCCTGCTAAGGCACTTCATTCGTGTCCGACTCTTAGCTACCCCATGGACTGCAGCCCCCCAGGCTCTTCCGTCCATGGGATTTTCCAGGCAAGAGTACTGGAGTGGGGTGCCATTGCCTTCTCCGTGTCCCCTACTAATTCCTCACAAATATACAGAAGGCAGAGTGACAGGGAAGTGGAAGGTCTCCCTCCCTCCAGCACCACCATGTGCCTGATTTAAGCACATGGCATTAAGCACATGAGATGAGAGTGTAAGGAGCCCAGTCCATTCCTCTACCCCTTGCCTCTAGGTTCCCCCAATAAACCATTCTCACACCGCACCAGGTGTCATTAGCAATGTCAGCCCTGTCCCCTGACCCAGCTCACAGATTATTTCATACCAACGTGAGGATGACCAACAGTAAAGGAAACAGCAAGTCTTGTTTTGCATTATGACTTCAAACCGTAGGAACTGATAGACACAAAGTAAAATAATCAACGAAGATTAAAAATCAAAATGTCATTTATTTGTAATTTAAATGCTAGAAAATAGTCTATTAAACCTTAATTCATCCTTCTGTCATAGGAGCAGAATATTTAATCAAAAGAAGATGGTGTAGTATATTCTAAATACTTTGATGTCACTATTTCTTTGTAAAATATAAATGTCTAAATATACCACTGTAAATCATTTCCTACAACATGATTAAATTGGGACTTTAATGGACAGGATAAGGGCTAAGTAAATACTATTTTCACAAGTTTTTTCCAGTGGCAGCAATAAAGGGAAATGCCAGTCAACATTTTATTTTCATTTTCTAAAATGTTAATGTAATTCTTAAGAATCTGACTTAAATTTTATGGCAAAAATAATATGACAAAATACCAACTGAAAAATATATTTTGCTGAAAATGGAAAAAAATATAGTTTGATAATTGTGTTTCCAAGCCTTCACACTAGTAGGAAGACAGTAAAGCAGTAAAATTAAAATTATGCATTCTAAGTAAACACTTATATTTCAGTTGAACTTATACTGCTTTAATGACTGTGCAGCTTTGGACAAGTTATTTAAAATCTGAATCTCTAAGAATCACATAATAAAGGTAAAAAAAATCTAATCATTGAGTGTATACCCCACTCCAAGAAAGATCCTTTCAAGTACATTACGATTATCATCACCCCCATTTTATATATAAGGAAGCCGAAACACCAAAGAATTTAAAAATTTGTCCAGGACATGGAAGCAACCTAGATGTGCATCAGCAGATGAATGGATAAGAAAGCTGTGGTACATATACACAATGGAGTATTACTCAGCCATTAAAAAGAATGCATTTGAATCAGTTCTAATGAGGTGGATGAAATGGGAGCCTATTATACAGAGTGAAGTAAGCCAGAAAGAAAAACACCAATACAGTATACTAACACATATATATGGAACTTAAAAAGATGGTAACAATAACCCTGTGTATGAGACAGCAAAAGAGACACTGATGTATAGAACAGTCTTTTGGACTCTGTGGGAGAGGGAGAGGGTGGGATGATTTGGGAGAATGGCATTGAAATACGTATAATATCATATATGGAACGAGTTGCCAGCCCAGGTTCGATGCATGAAACTGGATGCTTGGGGCTGGTACACTGGGATGACCCAGAGGGAGGGTATGGGGAGGGAGGAGGGTTCAGGATGGGGAACACATGTATACCTGTGGCAGATTCATTTTGATACATGGCAAAACCAATACAATATTGTAAAGTTAAATAAAATAAAATTAAAAAAAATAAACAAGCTGTAGTTTAAGTTTGCTTCAGCTACTTACAAAGTATATCATTTTGGACATGTTATTTAATGTCAAATGAACTTTTTTTTTAAAAATGTAAACAATGCTATGAAATTCATACCGTACCTAAGGACAACAAATAAAATGATGTGTGAAGAAAAAAATAAAAAAAATAAAAATTTGTGTAAGATTACACAAGTTTTAAATAGCAAAGCTGCAACTCAACTTCAACCAGTTTGACTTCAAAGTCTAGGCTCTAATCCACAGCTACACTGCCTTTTCATAAGATGTAGTAAGATTATTGGGAAAATTAAATAAGATAATGCATCTAAATTGAATGCAGTAATTGCTCAGTGAATTTCAGCTTGCACATTTTTTTTAACAATTAGAATTCTAAATTACTAATATATCACTTCTGCTTTAATGGTGTGCTCAGTGAAATACTGATTCCAGACTCACAATATCTCTAAGATAAATACTTAACATTATAAACATCTTAACAAAACTGAACCTGTTGCTGTGACTTTTGCATTACTGTGGATTCTCCTAGAGCAAGGTGCCAAATATGCTTTTCTCAAGGTTGAACTCATTACGAGCAGGAAATAGGGATGGGAGAGAAAGGTAAAGGTGTGAGCTACTCAGGTGGCAAACAGACCAGGCCTCTGATGGATTTAATATGAAATTAAGGAAGACTGAGGGGTTTAGGAGGTACAGGATACCCAGAGTGAGCATCAGGCTTCTGAGCTGGGCAACTGGATTGTTGGTACAAATAGATTATAATGATGAGTTCAGTTTCAGCTGTCTTGAATATTTTTGTTGTCATTGAGTAGATAAAGGGAAATACTGTGGCACTTGCAAGATTGAATTGTTTGAAGAGCTGGAAGAAAAATGTAATCTTAGAACCAACATATAAGTTACAGGACACTTTAACTAGATCAGAAACTGATATCACTCTGAGTCTCCAAACCAAAGGCTCTTTATCACAGAATATTTAAGAACAAACAATTACCTCGATGTATGTGCTCAGAAGCCTAAAACACTAATCTCTAAGAGTATACTATAATCTCTAATAGAGTAAACTATGGATCAGTGACAGGGATGTGTAAGGCATTTTTAAGATTCTGGAAATTTTATTACTTTTTCACATATAATTTTTTTCATGGGTTGTCAATTTTCTTTCATAAGTAGCAGTAAAACTCTGAAATAATTGCATGCCAACTCACTGCTTCGTTAGAAAGATCAGTGAGGTATATTTAAGAAGTTTTCCCTCTCCAAAGACAATTTTTGAGGTGAGGAAAGTCTTACAGGATAAAACAAACATTGTAAAGATGATATTTTAAAAGATAGTTTCTTTGCTTTTGTTCCTTTAGACTCTAGGATGAAATAGGATCACAAAGTATAAAATGAATATATGTTTTACTTTCCACAATCTACTTTCACACCCATTTTTCTTTGGTGTGAGATTTTTATTCTTCTAATATAGAACTGAATAGGTGTGAATTCCAGCCTGATAGTTGTGTATTCACCTTTCATAAGAGTTTCTATGTGGCAACAGAAAGTATTTGTTTTGGCCTAAGGGCTTTCTAAGTGTTATGAAGGCTTAGAAAAACAAGTTTTCCTGCAAATCTGAGTTTTTGTGTGTTTTTTTTCTTATTGGTTCCCTCAGCCAAATAGTACCCTAACAAACTTTAAAATACCACCAGAGCTATTTTGTAAGCTTTCCCTGCTTCCATGGTGACAAAAGGGGAGGAAGGGAAGAAGCGAGAGAACAAAAAGAAGACTACAGACCACATCAACATTTTTTTTCCTATTTCCAAATACATACCTATAGATTGTACTTAAAAATATATGCTTACGCTTATATGCAGGAAGGGGCTCATGTATTACTTTCATCCTGACACATAATAAATTATCATATAAGTACAGCTTAAAGTAATATTATCTCACATTGTCTATGGGTGTGGGCTGGACACAGCCTACCTGGGTCCTCTGCTGATGGCAGCTGGCCCACATTCTCATCCAGAGACCAGAAGAAGCCTCGCTCAAGATTATTTAGGTGATTGGCAGGCTTTTTTCTTGATTGAGGGATTTGGGTTTTTGCTAGATGTTGGTTAAAAGCTGCCCTTATATCCTGGAAGTCAGTCTCAATTTCTAGAGCCAACCCAGGGTTCCAAACCCAGTGGGCCTTTCTAACACGGTGGCTTCAATAAATGAGTCAGAAGGCAGGGCCTCTGTGGTCTGTGGTCGGCTGGAGCCCTGACCTCTCTAAAAGTTTTACCTTATTAAGCCAGGTTCATGTAGAGTCATCTTTTTCTGATTAACTCAAATCATTTGAGTTGGAACATTAATTATATCTAAAATATCCTTTCATTTTTGCTTTCATTCCTCACCCGCCTGGCTCCAGATGAATATATGAAGCTCCCTACCTCTCCAAAGTTTGAATCATGTATCCATGTTTAAGCGGAACTGTATTTTGTTAAACTAGTTGTTACTGACCGAGGTCCATCCTACCTGATGCGTAGCAAGTCAAAATGAGGCTACGTCCAGGTTTGCAGCCAAGAGGTGGTTTATTTGCAGGGCAGCCAAGCCATGAGACAGGAGAACAAATCTCAATTATTCCTCACCGCAGAAGGTAAGGCGTTCAGGGTATCACAGAGAAAGAATAAAGAATCAGGGCTCTGCAAGGAGGCCTGGGGAGCATGGAGAAAAGTGGACAAACGAGGGTAATCACCGTTCTGCGCAGGCATAGGCCCAATAATTGAGCTACAGGCCTCTGCTGGTTCAAATGTCAAAGCAAGCAGTTGTCAGCACGTGCGCTGTTGAAGGGTCAGTGGTCGCATTCTAGCTACCTGCTTAGCTGCAACCAGACACAGCCTGACTCCAAGTCCTGGGCAAACAGCTCGTTGTTGAGGCCAGGTGCTGCTTGGTAGAATAAGAGTCTTCAGTGGCAATAATTAAAACAACCTTGACAGGTAAAAGTGGTTATAGGTGAAACGGATTTAGCTAATGATTACCCATGTTTTCATAGTCATGTTTTAAAACCATGTTTTGTCATATATATATGTATGTATATATATATATATACGAAAAATGATAAGTTAGAAGTAAATCAGTCAAACTGATTTCAGCTCCATCTGGGATTCCCATAGGAAACTTGAAATTAGTATGAACCAAATTTTCTTGCTTTGAAAACTGATTCCCTTTTTGCAGTTTTCTTTTCTCTCTCTCTCATGTTTTTGGGAGGGGGTCTTCACTTGCAGCATATGGGAACTTGGTTCCCCAGCCAGGGATTGAACTCATACCCTTTGCATTGGAATTTCCAGGTCTTAACTACTGGACTGCCAGGGAGGACCCCATTTGCCATTTTCTACGTTAGTTAATGGTACTAATATCCTTCAGAAACTCAGAGTTACTCTATATTGAATGGATCACTGTACAGTTATAACCTTAATCTTCTTCTAAGTAAGTTGTTCTGAAGTATTAGCTTGTGTGGGCTTGTTAAACAGAGGTTGGTGATCTGTGTTCTCAGTTCCTGACGGAGTAGGTTTGGAGGAGGCTTAAGGATTTCCATTTGTCAAATTTCCAAGTGATGCCAGTGGTGCTGGCGCTGCTGCCAGGACCACAGACCCCTCTGTACTGCCCTGGTCCAAGAGAGTCCTTCTGCACAAGTTGCTTCACTAATTGTCACAGTCACATGAATTCTTGGATTAATTTCTACTCATTGTAACCTAAAGTGTCTCTCTCAGTTTTACTCGCCTAGGCCTAACCACATAGCAAGTCTTTCTCTGGACTCACTCAGGCACGCACACATTCTGTACCAGCCTGCACAGTACATGCAGGCTTGAAAATAAGCAGAAGGACTTAAGCAATACAGCCAGGGCTGGTAGCATGCAAGCTTATCCAATTCCCAATTCTAAAATGCTCTCTTAGTATCAAAACAACGATAGGGCCAGAAATTAAAATAATACCAAGTGGTGAAATACCATAACAAAAGCTAAAGTCATGCCAGGACTAAATAGGGATTTTTCAGGGAGAGGGAACAGTTGAGGGAAATGCCTAAAACAGGCGTATGTGAGAGGTTAGTGTAACTAGAACCACAGAAGAGATGATGAGTGGTAAGCAAGGGCCAGGGAGGAAATGCACAATGGAAAAGAGATGGTAGAGAAACTTGTGGTCTGCTAAAAGAACTTTGGTTTTTAACTCTGAATGCTACAGGGAATGATGATGGTGTTTTCTGCAGAAGAGTTATACAACATGCCTTCTTTTCAAAAGATCTTTCAGAGTGTGAAGATGACTGGGGATGCTTATTAAGGGATGAACACATTTGCTTCTTTTATGAGTAAAGGGAATGCTTAATAAGATAGTGGTTAGTAAGCATGCCATCCAGCCAGGAGAACTCATTATGATGATTTCGTTAGCCAGTATCGTTAGCTAATTACAACTGAATATTTCCTTTTCTGTTACTGGGATTTAAACTGCCAGATAGATTCGAGTTGAGTTTGTGAGTCAGAACAACCTCAGTGCTGAAGGAATTGCAGCGCTCTGCAAAAATTATGGACTGTTGAAATGGGGTTTTTCTCTCTTGGGTTATCCTCTTCTTAGTGCAATACTATATATTGTGCACATTTTCAAGACCCCTGTAGTCCCTTTCTTATTCCTCAGGTTCTCCCAGTTATGTTACAGGAAGGGGGACCCCTTCCAGGACCCAAAAATGGGCTCTTGTCTAACACTTAGAAATGAATTGTCTGACAAATTTGTGCTGACAAAGCAAGAGATTTTATTGGGAAAAGGGCACCCGGGTGGAGAGCAGTAGGGTAAGGGAACCCGGGAGAACTGCCCTGCCACCTGACTCGCAGTCTCGGGTTTTATGGTGATGGGATTAGTTTCCGGGTTGTCTTTAGTCAATCATTCTGACTCAGAGTCCTTCCTGGTGGTGCACACCTTGTTCAGCCAAGATGGATGCCAGCGAGGATTCTGGGAAGTGGTCAGGCTTGTGGTGTCTCCTTTTGACCTTTCCTCAACTCTTCCGGTTGGTGGAGGCTTATTAGTTCCATGTTCCTTAGCAGGACCTCCTGTGGTAAAACAACTCACGCAAATGGTTCCTATGGTGCCTGGCCAGGGTGGGCGGTTTCAGTCAGTGCTCTTTCCCTAACAGGTAGATGCTTGCGTTTTTGCCTCTGTTGCTTGTTCTTCGGTTTATTACCATGCTTAACTTCTACTCAAACTGCATACACAGATTAAAATATTCCTTTCTGAAATTTTATGAAAACTACCCCCAAAGAGGTTCCAAAACTCCTTCCTTTGCTCATGTTGAGTATTTTACATTCCACCGGTATAACCTTTATTACATTTCATCTTATTTCTGACATAACAATGAGTTCCTTGAGGGTAGTGATAATATCTTATTCAAATTTTGTAAAACTCCCAGGGCTACAAGGCATGGAAAATCATACTATGGTATTTGCATAATATTGGAAGTAAATAAATATGTGGAGCAGCTGAGGAATGAATAGTTACTTGTTCTTTCATGCTGATTTGTTCAATGACTTGTTATTCAGCTCCTCATACTTGTCCAGTCTCACACCTTGTAGAAATCTCTCTTGTAGAAATCTTATGTGTCATTGTGAATTACTAAGTACAGAGGTATTTCTTATGAGTTTTCAGTTGTCTCTCCTCAATATTTGCTCTCCTCAGTATTTGCTTTCTGTAAATGTATCTATCTTGAGTTACTTATATCAAAGAGACTAAAGATTTTAATAGAACTCCTATTTTTCTTTGAAAATATTTAGTGTTCCATAAAATATTTTGTAAGATGTGAAGCATTTTACAAATGCATTATTTTTTATTTTATTATTTGAAAATGATCATCATTGATTTAAAATGGTGAGGTAAATGAACACATTAAACTATGAAGGTTGACCCAAAATAATTAGATAATAGTAGATGATTCAAAAAAAAAAAATAGATGGTTCATCAATTCTGACAGTTACAGTATCTGGAGACTCAATCGAGTGTATTGCTCGTGTAACTTCTCTGGATGATCATGACTTATCAACAAAATGTTAAATTGTATCAGAAAACTCTGATTAGTAAAGGAGAGACTGGTGATAAGTTAGAAAGATTGCCAGCAAAATAAACTTCATCATTTCTGCCAGAGAAGTGACGTTCCTAAGAAACAGCCTGTGTACTTATTTCATTAATGTTGTATATTCTGGCTTTGATATGGTGTCCTAAAGAATGTAAATTTGTTACAAGCATTGACTTCTTTGTCATATTATAATCAAATAAGTCATAATAATAATAACAAGAAATTGTCCAAACATTAATCATCAATTACCATAAATAAAAAACTCAGAAAATCTCTCCTTCAGGGAAAATAAATATCTAATATCTATTGCTGATATGACTTGTTTTTGTAGATGTTTATGCCTTTGGCATGAAGCATATGTAACATTTAAAGAACAGGTATTCTTTGAAAATGCGGAAATGCATTTATTTCTTTTTTAAATCTTTCTTTACCCCACAAGTGACACTGGCTGGTTTTTTTTTTTTTTTTTCCTACAGGGGAAAATGTGCCTGTCATTCTAAATAAGGAAAAAGAAAACTTTTCTCTGTTTTGGGGAGTTCAGAAAAATGAAAATTTAGTGAAGTAGCCAAGTCTTAAGGAGTATTTATAAATATGACTGTTTTCAAAGTAAATGAAGAGGTGGATGAGGGATATTAAGCTGATTTTGCTCTACTGCAATTGAGACAGAAACATATTTTACCTAAATATAAGAGCTGAAATCTGTAATTTTACAAAACCACTTCATAAAACTACATATTTTATATTTTGATTAAAGTATTTTTGCCTTTGGCATGTTTTTCTTTGTTATTTTATTTTTCTTCTTTATAGAATTGTTTGTGCTCTGTTCCATTTTTCAAATGCTAGCTATTGGAAGCATTTTTTTTTCCCTTTGTCTGATAACTAGTTTCATGTAACAGTTTAAGCCTAGTAGTCATGCTACCATTTCCTACTTACATCTTTATATCCTAACTATATTCACTTGACAATATCTAAATTCAGTTTTAATGCAAAATACTGAAAACTGGGAGGACAAATAGGTCTTATGATTAAACTGTTTGAAAAGAGATTAGATTAATTGGTCTTTTAGAGTAAAAAATTATATAATACACTACTATGTATTATAAAATGCTATCATTCTAACTTGTTTTGTCAATACAATGGCTATAAATAGATAAATCACATCCTAAAGAAACCTGAAGTCTTAAAATGGATTGAAAATTATATTTTAATACTAATAATTTTGAGAAAGATACATTTTATAATCTCACAGAACTACCTTAAAGAGAGAAATTCCACACTAAGGAAAAGTTAAATGAGTAAAAATATGCAACAATTACAATGTATATTGATGTAATGTTATGTAAAACACACTGATTCTTATTTCCTTTATTTGTTCCTCCATGTTGGATTACTCCGAAATGCAGTCACTTAACACAACAGTCATTTTATTGACTTCACAGATTCATGGGTCAGGAAATTGGTCAGGGTTTGACTGGGCAGTTCTGCTTCATTTAGCATTAGAAAGAGGAATATCTTGGTTGTATTCACTTGTAACAAAACTAGTGTGAAGTGTGCAAGAAGGTTCCTCTTGTATACTCGCTTTATTGGATGGACAATCTGCAAGGGTGTGCTCACCAAGAGTCTCGCTTCCTCTCCAAGGCTTCTCCAATTGCTATGTTCCAGAAGATAGTCAACTTCCAAACATAAGGACACAGAAGATGCCAATTCTCATAAAGGCTAAGCCAGTAATTGACATTGTGTCATTTTCATGGTATTTATATAATGAAAGTAAAAGAACAGTGGACTTTGAAGGGAAGGGACATAGATTCCACTTTTCAATGGGAAGAAAAATAATATATTGTTTTACTATGCCACAAATATAATAACTCAAACTATATTGTTGCTTTTTTTCCTCCTTGTCTTCCCTATGCATTTCTTTTTAAAACAGAAAAAAGTGAAAGTGTCTCAGTCGTGTCCAATTCTTTGTGACCCCATGGGCTATACAGTCTATGGAATTCTCTAGGACAGAATACTGGAGTGGGTAGCCTTTCCCTTCTCCAGGGGATCTTCCCAACCCAGGGATCAAACCCAGGTCTCCTACATTGCAGGCAGATTCTTTACCAGCTGAGTCACAAGGGAAGCCCAAGAATACTGGATGGGTAGCTTATCCCTTCTCCAGCAGATCTTCCCAACCCAGAAATCAACCCTGGGTCTCCTGCATTGCAGGCGGATTCTTTACCAACTGAGCTGTCAGGGAAGCCCTTAACAGAAAGACAATATCAATCTAAATATTTGTACGTTATGGTTTCTTTAAAAGATTTTTTGATGTGAAACATTTCTTAAAGTCTTTATTGAATTTGTTTCAATATTGCTTTTGTTTTATGCTTTGATATTTTGGCTAAAAGGCATGTGGAATCTTAGCTCCCTGGCCAGGAATCAAATCTGCACCCCTTGCATAGGAAAGTAAAGTCTCAACCACTGGACCACTGTGGAAATCCCTATGCATTTGTATAGCATATGGTGATGCTGATGGTAAAGAACCTGTCTGCCAATGCAGGAGCCATAAGAGAGGCAGGTTCAATCCTGGGTCAGGAAGATCCCCTGGAGGAGGAAATGGCAACCCACTCTAGTATTCTTGCCTACAGAATCCTATAGACATGGGAGCCTGGTGGGCTACAGTCCATAGAGTTGCAAAGAGTCAGCCATGACTAAAGCAACATAGTATACATGATATTTAAATATGCTACAATTTTATTAGCTTTTTTTCTGAAGTTCTCAATCATTTTGATGAAAACCATAGTAAACACATATTTTGAAACAAAATCAATTAGAGTATGGATTTTTCATTACTTTTGCATGTTTGTGTCCAGTCCTGGCTACCAGAAGCAGAAGAAAAACTACCTAAAAATAAACACAGTGGAACAGAATCCAGAGGCCAGAAACAAACTGAGGTAAATAAAGTCAGCTAACATTTAATAAAGGAGCCAAGAATACTTGATCAAGAAAAGGCAGTTCCTTCAATAAGTGTTATTAGAAAAATTGGATGTTCATAAGTAAAAAAAATGAAACTAGACTCCCATCTTAAAGCACTCACAAGAATTAGCTCAAAATGGATTAGAGATTTAAATGTAAGACTGAAAACCATACATCCCCTAAAAGAAAACATAGTAAAAAACTTGTTAATATGGGTCTTTGCAATGATTGTTTTTAATATAACAATTAAAGCATAAGAAACAAAGTAAAAAATAAATAAGCATGTGGTACTATATCAAACTGAAAAGATTCTGCAGAACAAAAGAAATGATCAACAAAATGAAAAACAAAATAGAGAATGGGATGAATATTTGCAAACCATATATCTGATTGGGGTTAATATCCAAATATATAAAGAAATATATTTAGGTATTATTGAGGGGCAGGGAGCCCTGGCATGCTGTAGTCCATGGGGTCACAAAGAGTCAGACATGACTTAGTGGCTGAACAAGAATAACATATAAAGAACTCATACAAATAACACAAATAATTCCATTTAAAAATGGACAAAGGACCTAAATATACATTTTGTAAAGAAGATATATGAATAGCCAACAGGTCCATTAAAAAGTGCTCAACACTACCAGTAATTAGGGAAATGTACATTAAAACCACTATATCTCCCCATGCCTATTAGAATGACCATTATCAAAAAACAAGAGATTCAAAATGTTACTAAGGATGTGGAGGAGAGAGAACACTTGTGTGCTGTTGGTAGGAATGTGAATTGGTACAGATACTATGGAAGACAGTACGGATGTTACTCAAAAAGTTAAAAAGAGGATAACCATATGATATAGCAATTCCATATAATGTAGTTGAGAATATATCCAAAGAAAGTAAAAACACAGTATCAAAAAAAAAAATACCTTCATCTTTATATTCATAGCAGCATTATGTTTCCAGAGGTTGGAAACAACCTGTGTCCACTGATGGAAGAATGGATAAAGAAACAGTAGTATTTATATACTTATATAAAATGGAATATGATCAGCCAAAAGAAAGAAATCTCACTGTTTGTGACAAAATAAATGGACCTTGAGGTATTTAGGCTAAGTTAAAAAAGCCTTAGGCAAAGAAATTCAAATACTGCATGATATAATTTATATGGGGCACCTAAAACCAAAAACAAAATCTCATAGAAAAAGAGATCAGATTTGTGATTATCAGAGGTAGAGCTTGCAGGATAATGGAAGTGGACAAAGGTGGTCAAAAGATACAAATTTCCAGCTTTAAAAATTGGTTGTCAGGTACGGGGTAATGACTATTGTTAATAGTGCTGGGTGGCAGGCAGCGGTGTGGGGGCGGGGGGAAGCAAAGAAACAACCAAACAAGAAACCCCTAAAAATTAGAAGGAAAAATAAAAATTTAAGAAAGAAATGGTATAGAAATTCAGCAGTGTGAAAACGTGTATGGGTGTTTGTATATTGGCTTATATTTGAATGACACATAAACAGGCAGTTTTAAAGAGGAAGAGATGGACAAAATAAGACATAGGAAAAGGTGCAGTGGAAATATAAAGGTAAACAGAAGCTAAAATTTATGTACAAATGTTTAGGATTTTCTGTTCTTTTTTCTCCATATGGTTTGTTGAATAGTTTCCTAGTGTATAAAGTACCAGAACTATGCCAAAGACATATTCAGTGCTCTGTGTGCCTGTATGCTATGTCACTTCAGTCATGTCCAACTCTTTGTGACCTCATAGACTATAGCCACTAGGCTCCTCTGTCCATGGGATTCTCCAGGCAAGAATACTGGGGTAGGTTGCCATGTTCTCTTCCAGGGAATCTTCCTGGTTCAGTATTCTGATGGTTCCTTAAAGGGACAAAATTTCACTGAAGTTGAAAGAATAATTCAGAGATATTCTTAGGGTGTGCTAGATTGCTTGATATTACAGACAGCTCACTGGATGCTGAACTCTGTGTTAAGAGCCAAGTACACCTGGCCACAGTGAGGTGGGAGAGATAACAGGAGAGAGCAACTGGAGATACAGGCTGTGAACACCTTCCTAACTGTAAAAAATTAAAATTTCACATTACTTCATAATGGATCATTCAAATGTACATGCATGCTAAAATATTCTTTAACCAATGTAGTTGCTTCTGATGTTACAAGGCAGGAAGTTTATAGACCATAAGGAGCTGATTTCAAAACATTTTCAATAATAAATAATTTTATAGAGCAAATAAACTCAACAAATAAGATATTATATGAACATGCAATAATTATCTCTAAATAAAAAGAAAGCAATTTATTTAAGTGACATGTGTTTAAAATAATAAAGGACTAACATGAACTATTAAAAAAAAAAACAGACTTGGCTCTTAATTTGGCAGAGAAATGTTAAAGAACAAAATTATCAGATCTTAAGAGCTGACAGCTATCTCTCTGGATTGCTGATGAAAAATTTCCAGACCCATTAATTACTAGCAATATGTTTAAGTATCAGAAAGCAGCATAGATTAATTGCTAAATGAGTGGGATATCTGCAAATCTTCAGAAGGAAGAGAAACTAGCAATGACCATGTGTGTACGTGTGTGTGCTCCATCAGTCAGTCATGTCTAACTGTTTGCAGCCCCTCAGACTGTGATCCACCTGGTTCCTCCGCCCATGGAATTTTCCAGGCAAGTATACTGGAGTGGGTTTCCATTTCCTACTCCAGGGGATCTTCCCAACCCAGGGATCAAACCCACATCTCCTGTGTCTCCTGCATTGGCAGGCAGATTCTTTACCCACTGTGCCACGTGGGAAGCATCGTGCATGGGCTTCCTGTTCTTGTTGTTCATTCGCCTCCAACTCTGTGCAACACCATGGACTACAGCACACCAGGCTTCCTTGTCCTTCACTATCTCCTGGAATTTGCCCCATGCTTCCTGAGATATGACTATTTTGAAGAAGACTTTATAAGAGCATCACTTAGATCAAGAAATCTGGAAGCTAGTCTTCTCAATATTAAGTTAATCAGAAATTACTAGTTGCTAGTCAGTAACTTTCAAGGTATTAGAAAGCATATTCTATATCAGCCATGAGGATAAAACCTGGATTGACTTTTTTAAAAAAGGAAGAAAATCTCAGTTATCAAGGGACTCTGTGCAAAGGGGACCACGAAAAATCAAAACAAGGATTGCATTGCAAGTAAAAATGTCTATAACATACAACATAACGGTGGACTGAATATTATTACAACAGAGAGGATGTTTGTTTTGTTACAGATTTGGAGAAAGGCTGAGAGCAGAGGCAATATCTGTGGTTAACTGCCGAGCAGCAGTATCCTACATAAAGCCAGGCACCTAGTAGGGGCTCAGAATTAGCTCAATAAATAAATAAATACATGGATAAGTGAGAAATAAGAGCTGAGTCTGAAAAAAAAATCTTTAAAGTGTACTGGCAGGAAAGAGGTAAGAGATGGGGCTGTATGGAGGAAGCTTTCAGTCAAATGAAGGAAACATCTACAAAGGGATAAGAAAGAGAGAAAGTTAATGTATCAATATGTAGCAAAGAACATTCAAGCACTGTGGCTGAGTTAGAGTACAAGTTATTTTAATTAAAAGGCTGAGAAAGGTAGCTGAGAATGTATTAAATGCAGAGGCAAGATCACAAAGGACCTTGGTAACCATGACTCAGATTTTGCATTGTCCCCCCCACCCCCACCCCTCCACAGAACACAAAGGAGAGCCAGGGAAAGAGTTTGAATGCTAAAGGGACGTGATCAGATTTTCAATTTACAATGTTTCCCGTGATAGTAATGAGGAGAGTAGATTGGAAGTGTTCAAACCTGGAGGCAGAGAGAAGATCTCTGAACAGTTAGAGTAGATTAATAATGAAAGCTGAATTATCAGAGACAAAGAGCAAGTAGAAGAGGGGGATGAGTCAGAGTTCATCTGTTTACAGGAAATGGAGGAGGATTGAGATGCTTCTGCACTTCTGACACAGGAGCCTGGATCAATGGGATGCTTTTATTGAGGGTACACAGAGGACAGTTATCAGGATTGAAATACTGGGGTTGGGGTGGTTTCATTTTGGACACAATGGCTTTCAGGTACTTATGGACATTCCAATTGAAGATACACAGTAATGCAAAATAAATGAATGAATTTGGAGTTCTCGATGCCGACCTTGATGGAGTTATATAAATCTGTGACTCATCAGTATATAGTGCAAGTCTTGAGTTGGGATGAAATCTGAGGGCATGTATAAAATGATAAGATTTGAAAAACAGAATGCAGCAGAATGTAGTATAAAAATAACATTTCAGGGTAGTTAGAAGACAAACCCATGAAAAATTGAGAATCAGGTGAGTGTGGCTGTGGAATTCGAGTAGAAGGAACCTAAATTTAATAGAGAAAAAGAACAACTATGCTGAAAGGCAGAGAACTGTCAAGAAAATTCATGAAAGCTATTAATTGTATTCACGTGGAATTCAAAGAAGACTGTGTAGAGGAATTTTAAAACATGAAAAGGAAAAAAATTAAGATAACTTGTCTAAGGGGCTTGTGCAAAAAGAAAGGAAAAAGGAGGGGAAAAATTAGACAAACAGGATTTTGCATTATTGGTAGGGAAAAAAAGTCATAATAATGGTTATATATGTAACCATAATACAACAATACACACACAATTAAAAATGAAGATAAATTATATCTGATATGATTTTATATGGTGGATTTAAGTTTATGTTTAATTATACTATCTTAAAATGTAATTAATATATAGATTAGCTCTTATAAAGGGCTTTCCTGAGTGGCTCAGCAGTAAGGAACCTGTCTGCTGTGCAGGAGATGTGGCAGGAACCACAGGTTCAACTACTGGGTCAGGAAGATCCCTTGGAGAAGGAAATAACAACCCACTCCAGTATTCTTACCTGGAAAATCTGATGGACAGGCCCATGGGGTCACAGAAGAACTGGACATGACTTCACAGCTAAATCACCACACAGCTTTTATAAACAGAATTGCCATTCAACCAAAAAAACCACATTTTCAATGTTTTAATAATAGAGCTCACTATATTTAGTTTTAAGGTAAATACATATACATACATATATATACATAAATGTACAATAAACAGAGAAAGATCCATTATAATTGTACAATCCATATCATATAATTATTAATACATAATATCATATAATTATTAATAATGTACAATAATTCATATATTGTATAATTATACAATTGTAGTTACAATTGTAATATATTGTATAATTATACAATTCCCATCACTTCATGGGAAATAGATGGGGAAACAGTGGAGACAGTGTCAGACTTTATATTGGGGGGCTCCAAAATCACTGCAGATTGTGACTGCAGCCATGAAACCAAAAGATGCTTACTCCTTGGAAGAAAAGTTATGACCGACCTAGATAGCATGTTGAAAAGCAGAGACATTACTTTGCCAACAAAGGTCTGTCTAGTCAAGGCTATGGTTTTTCCTGTGGTCATGTATGGATGTGAGAGTTGGACTGTGAAGAAAGCTGAGTGCCGAAGAATTGATGCTTTTGAACTGTGGTGTTGGAGAAGACTCTTGAGAGTCCCTTGGACTGCAAGGAGATCCAACCAGTCCATTCTGAAGGAGATCAGCCCTGGGATTTCTTTGGAAGGAATGATGCTGAAGCTGAAACTCCAGTACTTTGGCCACCTCATGCGAAGAGTTGACTCATTGGAAAAGACTCTGATGCTGGGAGGGATTGGGGGCAGGAGGAGAAGGGGACGACAGCGGATGAGATGGCTGGATGGCATCACCAACTTGATGGACATGAGTCTGAGTGAATTCCGGGAGTTGGTGATGGACAGGGAGGCCTGGCATGCCACGATTAATGGGGTTGCAAAGAGTCGGACACAACTGAGCAACTGAACTGAACTGAACTGATAATTGTATAATTCATCCTCTGCATGAAGAAAATATATATGGATCTTACAATTTTAAAGTGTGAGAAATGAAATACTGCTGCCAAAATTAACAAAGATAAGCTGTGATAAGTTCATCTTTGAAGACTTTCCATGATTTGAAAGTAAATGCAAATGTATTAAAATATTAATAGTTTTCAAAAAATTGTAATCTTACTAATTATGTATGAATTTTCTATATGATAAATACTTATCAGATGATTCATTTGAATCTCAAACATGTACATTAGAGTGTATTTATAAATATATACACATATATCTAAAGCACGGCTTCCCAGGTGACACACTGGTAAAGAATCTACCTGCCAGTGCAGGAGATGCAGGAGACACAGGTTCAATCCTTGGGTCAGAAAGATCCCTCGGAGGAGGACATGGCAACCCATGGAAATTTTCATGCAGGGAGAACCCCATAGACAGTGGATCCTGGTGGGCTACAGTCCATGGTGTCACAAAGAGACATGACTGGAAGACTGAACACATACACATGCATATATCTAAAGTACTATAACAAGTGATATCCCAAGGTTAACAATGATATTTTTACCACTTTTCTCATACTTTATTAAAGCCTTATGTCAAGTTTCTAGGTTTCAAAAATTCTTATTTCAGCTGCCACTGAAACACTCTCTTGTAAACACAGCAAACTTACAGTGTTAAATTATTTGTCAAGAAGAAAAATAAAAATTAAAAGGAAATTCTCCTTTGAATTTCTAGAATTTTTGTAGACATTAGTAAGGCCAAACCCAATTGGTGAGAACTACAGGAAGAGAAGAGAAAAGAGGAACAAAAGCTAGTAGTTCTAAAACTTTGAACTTTTTAAAAGAAAAAAAAAGGAAAATACAATAAACTGATTGGAGTACATCATATTTAGGGTGTTTATTTTTAGATTGCATACTCTAATCACTGACAGTCTCCAAAGATGAACACATCACGGTTTACCTTATCTTGAATGGGCAGATGTATTCAACTCCAGGGATTGCTTCCTTCTCTCATGAATTAAAACAATTAATTAAATGAAAAAGTAATCCTTACATAATCTAATTAATGTGATAGAATCAGTTCAGTTCAGGTGCTCAGTCGTGTCTGACTCTTTGTGACCCCATGAATTGCAGCATGCTGGGCCTCCCTGTCCATCACCAACTTCCGGAGTTTACTCAAACTCATGTCCATCAAGTCAGTGATGCCATCCAGCCATCTTATCCTCTGTTGTCCCCTCCTCTTCCTGCCCCAATTCCTCCCAGCATCAGAGTCTTTTCCAATGAGTCAGCTCTTCGCATAAGGTGGCCAAAGTATTGGAATTTCAGCTTTAGCATCACTCCTTCCAATGAACACCCAGGACTGATCTCCTTTAGAATGGACTGTTTGGATCTCCTTGCAGTCCAAGGGACTCTCAAGAGTCTTACCCAACACCACAGTTCAAAAGCATCAATTTGTCGGCACTCAGCTTTCTTCAGTCCAACTCTTGCATCCATGCATGACCATTGGAAAAACCATAGCCTTGACTAGATGGATCTTTGTTGGCAAAGTAATATCTCTGCTTTTGAATATGCTGTCTAGGTTGATCATAACTTTCCTTCCAAGGAGTAAGCGTCTTTTAATTTCATGGCTGCAGTCACCATCTGCAGTGATTTTGGAGCCCCCCAAAATACAGTCTGACACTGTTTCCACTGTTTCCTCCATCTATTTCCCATGAAGTGATGGGACCAGATGCCATGATGTTAGTTTTCTGAATGGTGAGCTTTAAGCCAACTCTTTAACTCTCCTCTTTCACTTGTATCAAGAAGCTTTTTAGTTCCTCTTCACTTTCTGCCATAAGGGTGGTATCATCTTCATTTCTGAGGTTATTGATATTTCTCCTGGCAATCTTGATTCCAGCTTGTGCTTCTTCCAGCCCAGCGTTTCTCATGATGTACTTTGCACATAAGTTAAATAAGCAGGGTGACAATAGACAGCCTTGATGTACTCCTTTTCCTATTTGGAACCAGTCTGTTGTTCCATGTCCAGTTCTAACTGTTGCTTCCTGATGTGCATATAGGTTTCTCAAGAGGCAGGTCATAGGCAAACAGTAAACCATTGTTTTTGATTTTAGTCTTTAAAAACTCCTTTACTTGCATTTTGAATAGAAGGATACATTTGAAACAAAATGAAAATGTGATTTCTTAGGTTAAATATGGAATGTGTTTTCCTAGTCATAGCATTCTGATAGAGTGAAGTATTTGCTTTTTCCACGTACCACAACATCCTTCAGTCCCTCAGTAGGTCCTTTCCAATATAAAAAAGTGAAAATTTCCTTTGAAAGAAAAAGACCTATTCTGAAACATTTGTGTCCAGTCCACTTAGGTATGGAGATAAAAGTGTCTCTTAGACACTTCTCAGTGAGCCAGGGATTGTCATCACATTGTCAGCACTTAGAATTTTTTAGAAATTCATGACTTGCTCCTGGTATATTAAGGTCAGAAGATTTATCTGTACTGTATTAAAGTTTTTCCAAATGTGCATTATCTGTCACCATTTCCAGACATGTATTTATTCATCAGTTCTTTATATTGATATATCAGTATATTACTTGGCCCAGAATTTAAGGAAGCCAAAAAATAAGCAAAATACCTATTTTCCTTGCCTAGAGAGATATGAAAATACACAGACCAGTAGCATGTACCACTACAGTTGTGGTTTTGTTTCTGTAAAAGAGCACAAGTCCTGTGTATTCTTTATTGGTATATTGTCCTGCTTTACTCAGTTGGTGGGTTTTGGGAACTCACTAAATCATCCCTTCCATAATCCTCTGTTAAAAATAAACATAGAAAAGTCTTCATCTTCAGAGAAAAACAAAAGTTTATTGGGTATCTGGTCTAATGTCTGGGAAGAAAAAAAGATGACTATGGCAGGATCCTCCCCTTGTTAAATTTGCCTTATTGGGAAAAGAAAGGCAAGTAGTAAATAGATGAAAGAACGGAGAGCATCAACCAGAACCCTAAACTAAAAGCAGGATGGTTTTCTGAAGATGATAGCATCAGAGCTAAAATTTTCAGGATCATTTGGATTGCACCAAGGGAGGAGAAGGGGACAATAGAGGCTGAGATGGCTAGATGGCATCACTGACTCGATGTACGTGAGTCTCAGTGAACTCCGGGAATTGGTGATGTACAGGGAGGCCTGGGGTGCTGCGATTCATGGGGTCGCAAAGAGTCGGACACGACTTAGCGACTGATCTGAACTGAACTGAAGGGAAGAGGGGAGTAGAATTGGGACTCTTGATGGAAACATACACGAAAGCATAGACATTTGAATGAGAAAGTGAGGCATTCCAAACACAAAGACCTCTTATCTTAATATTCCTCACCTAAATCCTAATGAACCTGAAACAGATCCATCTATTGTTCGCCCAAATCTGTTTTTCCCATGTTCTTCCTAAACATAGGCCTAAAGCAAATTCTCTCATCTCTCATAGTCAATGTACCATTTAGTCTATTTGTTTCTGTCTCCAAAATGAATCTCATACCATCCACATCTATCATCCCAGGCACCCATCTAAGTCAGACCACATTCATTCTTTAATCCAAATTTTCAATAACCTCTGTCTGCCTCCCAAGCATCTACTTTCACTCATCTACAAATTATTTTCCACACAGCAGCAAGAGTAATATTTTCAAATTTCGCTAGGGTCATCCCTCTCTTTAAAACTCTTAAATGACTGTCTATTACACTAGAGATCAAACATAACCTCATAGCACTTACCTCTTCAGTTCCACAGTAACTCAATCTAAAATAACCTCACTTCACCGTTCCTATTTCTATACTTTCACTGGCTGTTACATTACTGCTTCTGTATCCTTCATAGCAGTTATCATTATCTGTATATGAAAAACTACAGACATAACTAAGAGCAGCTACATAAAATATTTAGGACTAAAGCCCTAGCTAGTAAGAGAAGTGTAGATTTAACTACCATGTCCAGTGTCTCTCTGTTTCACACTCGAGCCCTCTGTAAGGCTTCATGGCCACAGCAAAAATTATTTTCTGTGCATTTTTCCCTTTAAAACCCTTGTGTAAAGATATTTTTATTGATACAGTGGACAGTGGAAATAAGAAAATGTTAAGAGACTCTTTGATGTCCAGCAAAGCACTCAATTTTGAAAATTATCCTTTGAGAAAACTGTGTTAAGATGTGACTTCAAAAGGAAATCATTTTAAAATATTCTGCCATGAAGAAATTGACCTTTAAGTAATGGATAGCACACTTACTCTATATAAGAACACATTCTTCACACAAATGTGCCCGATATATCACTGCTGAGTTGATGCTGAAGTGTTATGGAATATTTTATCTTGAAAAGATGTTACTTTGAAAAGATTTCTAGAAGAGGTTTCTTTTTTGTTTTGATGTGTTATGTTTTGTTTTGTTTTGTTTTCCATTTTAGAGAAGGGTGTACATGACTATGGAGGAAGGCAGGAGACAAAAGTAGAGAATATGTCAAGGTGTTGGAGGGTAGAATGAAAGAAGAAAATGACAGAAAGTCTTGGAGAGGGCAGTGAGTGGATCATGAAGAGTGAGAAGAAGACAAAGGCGCTGTGAGGACCACCATATCCATGTATTTTGAATGAATACACTGTATTCATTCATATCCAAGGCTGCCTTAGATGCTCTCTCAAGTTTGTGCTTTTTGTTGCAGGGAATTTTACCATGTTGACGTACCTCAACCTTAGGATCAGTTGATTTACAGTTTTGATTGGTATTCAAAGCAAGTTTTCAATGGCAGCTCTGCTAACAGCAATAAAGCTTGCCAGGTCAAATGTTTCATCTTAATGAATAATTTATATTACACTAAGTCACATGGTTAGCTGTGGGGAGTATGACTGTAGGGTGAATATTTTGGAATGTGAATCTAGTTTCAAATTTCTACTTACATCAATTGAAGGAAAAAAAATATGAGTTTAGTTTCCTTTCAAAGGAATAAAGAAGGCCTTGAAAAAGATAAAATGACTCCTATGACAAGTGCAGAGGATTTCATCTTATATTTGTACATCTAAAAGTATGAAAACTCTTAATTGAAAAACAAAACTTTATAACATGTATCAAATCTAAGAATTACATAAAATTTCTTCTGAAAGCAAAAGTATATTTTAAACTAGGCCTGCCTAATAAACTATAGCTTGAGAACAAGTTAATCTTTTCTGGTTTCAAACCAGGATACAATAATCTACTGTAACAAAGTTGTTAAACAATCAAGGATTTTGCCATAACCAGGATATTCGGCAAGAAAGCAGGTTCTCTGTTTATCAGTATCCATTTCACTATTAGAGCAAAGCGCTATATTTTCTCCTTCTGTCCCCTGCTCAGATATTTCAGACATTTCAAGGTTTCATAGAAATAAAATGCAACTGCATCTGTCAGCAATATTAGGTGCATCTGCTACACATAGCCTGCTTCCACTGCCAGCATTGAAAGTACACAATAAATATTTACTGACATGAATTTATGTATTTACACACACATGATAAATATGGCATTTTCCCTAATGGAGAGGTGATTAGAAAAATAATAAACAGCTAACATTTGTGGAGTGCTTACTAAGTAAGGTGCTGTGTTAAATTATTTTATATCCATAATCTGACAGACACAGCAATGTAACCAGGTGAGTATATGTCCCTATGTGAGCTTGCAGCATTGTGGTTTGCTAGTATTCATAACTTGTCCCAGGCCATGTTGCTTGTGAATAGCAGAGCAGGAATTTCTATTTATATGTTTGATGCAGAACCCATGGCTTTAAGGACCTCTCTCTGTTTTGTAAATACTATTACTTAAAAAGAAATAGACAAGAGAAGCGATGATGAATGACTTCAAATTATCCTCTATTGCTCCCAAATGTTGACAGATTCGAAGGACATGGACCTGCTATCAGATTCTCGTTAAGCTTGGTTTTATTAGTTTCTATAGATCCTTGGACTTCTTAGGGCACTTGCTTATTTTCATTGAGGATCAGATGAATTTCCAAACTGTCATGTGTCTTCAGTCAGTTCAGCTCAGTTCAGTCGCTCAGTCGTGTCCTACTCTTTGCAACCCCATGAATCGCAGCACGTCAGGCTTCCCTGTCCATCACCAACTCCCAGAGTTCACTCAGACTCACGTCCATCGAGTCAGTGATGCCATCCAGCCATCTCATCCTCTGTCGTCCCCTTCTCCTCCTGCCCCCAATCCCTCCCAGCATCAGAGTCTTTTCCAATGAGGCAACTCTTCGCATGAGGTGGCCAAAGTACTGGAGTTTCAGCTTTAGCATCATTCCTTCCAAAGAACACCCAGGGCTGATCTCATTTAGAATGGACTGGTTGGATCTCCTTGCAGTCCAAGGGACTCTCAGGAGTCTTCTCCAACACCACAGTTCAAAAGCATCTATTCTTCAGCACTCAGCTTTCTTCACAGTCCAACTCTCACATTCACACATGACCACAGGAAAAGCCATAGCCTTGACTAGACAGACCTTTGTTGGCAAAGTAACGACTCTGCTTTTCAATATGCTATCTAGGTTGGTCATAACTTTCCTTCCAAGGAGTAAGCGTCTTTTGATTTCATGGCTGCAGTCACCATCTGCAGTGATTTTGGAGCCCAGAAAAATAAAGTCAACCACTGTTTCCCCATCTATTTCCCATGACGTGATGGGACCGGATGCCATGATCTTAGTTTTCTGAATGTTGAGTTTTAAGCCAACTTTTTCACTCTCCTCTTTCACTTTCATCAAGAGGATTTTTAGTTCCTCTTCGCTTTCTGCCAGAAAGGTGGTGTCATCTGCATTTCTGAGGTTATTGATTTTTCTCCTGGCAATCTTGATTCCAGCTTGTGTTTCTTCCAGTCCAGCGTTTCTCATGATGTACTCTGCACATAAGTTAAATAAGCAGGGTGACAATAGACAGCCTTGACGTACTCCTTTTCCTATTTGGAACCAGTCTGTTGTTCCATGTCCAGTTCTAACTGTTGCTTCCTGACCTGCATACAAATTTCTCAAGAGGCAGATCAGGTGGTCTGGTATTCCCATCTCTTTCAAAATTTTCCCCCGTTTATTGTGATCCACACAGTCAAGGGCTTTGTTATAGTCAATAAAGCAGAAATAGATGCTTTTCTGGAACTCTCTTACTTTTTCCATGATCCCGCGGATGTTGGCAATTTGATCTCTGGTTCCTCTGCTTTTTCTAAAACCAGCTTGAACATCAGGAAGTTCATGGTTCACGTATTGTTGAAGCCTGTCTTGGAGAATTTTGAGCATTACTTTACTAGTGTGCGAGATGAGTGCAATTGTGTGGTAGTTTGAGCATTCTTGGCATTGCCTTTCTTTGGGATTGAAATGAATACTGCCCTTTTCCAGTCCTGTGGCCACTGCTGAGTTTTCCACATTTGCTGGCATAGTGAGTAAAGCACTTTCACAGCATCATTTTTCAGGATTTGAAATAGCTCAGCTGGAATTCCATCACCTCCACTAGCTTTGTTCATAGTGATGCTTTCTAAGGCCCACTTGACTTCACATTCCAGGATGTCTGGGTCTAGGTGAGTGATCACACCATCGTGATTATCTTGGTTGTGAAGATCTTTTTTGTACAGTTCTCTCAGCGCAGGAGGGCCAAGAGGAACTACTCCACGTTCAAGGTCAGGAGGGGTGGCCATGAGGAGATACCCCTTGTCCAAGGTAAGGAGCAGCAGCTGCACTTTGCTGGAGCAGCCCTGAAGAGATACCCCATGTCCAAGGTAAGAGAAACCTCTTCTTAATATCTTCTGCTTCTGTTAGGTCCATACCATTTCTGTCTTTTATCGAGCCCATCTTTGCATGAAATATTCCCTTGGTATCTCTAATTTTCTTGAAGAGATCTCTAGTCTTTCCCATTCTGTTGCTTTCGTCTATTTCTTTGCATTGATTGCTGAGGAAGGCTTTCTTATCTCTCCTTGCTGTTCTTTAGAACTCTGCATTCAGATGTTTATATCTTTCCTTTTCTCCTTTCCTTTTCACTTCTCTTCTTTCACAGCTATTTGTAAGGCCTCCTCAGCCAGCCATTTTGCTTTTTTGCATTTCTTTTCCATGGGGATGGTCTTGATCCCTGTCTCCTGTACAATGTCACGAACCTCCGTTCATAGTTCATCAGGCACTCTATCTATCAGATCTAGTCCCTTAAGTGTATTTCTCACTTCCACTGTATAATCATAAGGGATTAGATTTAGGTCATACCTGAATGGTCTAGTGGTTTTCGCTATTTTCTTCAATTTAGGTCAGGGGAGGCGGCCGTGAGGAGCTATCTCCGCCTGAGGCCAGGGGCCGCAGAGAGGTCAACCCCACATCCAAGGAGCGGCAGCTGCACGGGTGCAGGAGGGTCGAGAGGAGCTACTCCATGTTCAATGTCAGGAGGGGCGGCTGTGAGGAGATACCCCTCATCCACGATAAGGAGCAGCGGCTGCACTTTGCTAGAGCAGCCCTGAAGAGATACCCCATGTCCAAGTTTAGAGAAACCCAAGTAAGATGGTAGATGTTGCATAAAATTAGTCAATCTAATCACACAGACCACAGCCTTGTCTAGCTCAATTACTTTTTAGTGCTGAATAATATTCCATTTTCTGGATGTACCATACTTTATTTATACATTTACCTACTGAAAAACACGTTGGTTGCTTTAAAGTTTTGGCCATTATGAGTAAAGTTGTTGTAAAACTTTACAACATCCATGGGAGACATCTATGGGACATTTGTGTGTAAACATAAGCTTTCTACCTTTATGGGTAAATATCAAGGAATATTGTCATTGAATCATATGGTAAGTGTAGGTTTAGTTTTATAAGAAACTGCAAAAGTCTCTTCCAGAGTGGCTGTACCACTTTGCATTCCCATCAGCAATGGATGAGAGTTCCTGCTGCACCATATCCCATCAATGGTCCAGATACTGACCATTCTAATAGGTATGCAGTAGTATCTATTGGTTGTTTGAATTAGCATTTCTCTGATGATATATGATGTGTAGCAATTCTTGATATGCTTATTTGCCACCTATGTAATTTCTTCGGTGAGGTGTATATTAAGGTCTTTGGCTTATTTTTAATCAGTTTGTTATTTTATTGCTGTTTTAAGAGTTCTCTCTTTTGGATAACCATCCTTTATCAGATGTGTCTTTTACAAACATTTTCTCCCAGTGCGTGACTTGTCTTCTCATTCTCTTGATGTTGCCTTTTGTAAAAGAGTTTTTTTTTCATGTAATGAAATTAAGCTTATCAATTATGTTTCCTGGATCTAAAAATTCAATGCCATATCTAAGGTAATACATGTTCTCCTATGCTATCTTCTATGAGTTTTAGAGTTTTATCTTTTATAGTTATGTCTCTAATCCACTTTGCATTAATTTTTGTGCAAGCTGTTAAGTCTGGGTTTACTTTTATTTTGGTATGTGGATGTTCAAGTTGTCCCAGCAACATTTGTTGAAAAGAATTTCTTTTGCACCATTGTATTGCTTTTGCTCCTTTGTCAACTATGAGTCGACTATATCCACGTGGCCCTCTGTTCTGTTCCATTGTTCTATATGAATGTTCTTTCACCAGTGCCACACAGTCTTGATTACAGAAGATTTCCAGTGAGTCTTAAAGTAGGGTGGTGTCAGTCCTCCAGTTTTGTTTTCTTTCTTACTGCGTTGGCTGTTCTGAATTGTTTGCTTCTCCACGTAAACTTTATTAATCGTCTGTCAATATCTGCAAAATAACTTGCTGGGATTTCAATTGGGATTACCTTGAATCCAAAGATAAAGTTAGGAAGAACTGAAATCTTGACAATATTGATAGTTTCTACCAACAAACATGGAATATATCTCCTTTATTTAGCTATTTTCTGATTTCATTCATCAGAGTTTTGTGGCTATCTTCAACTAAATATTGTATATAATACTGTTAGATTTATAACTATGTATTTCATTTGTGATGGAGCTAATATAAATGGTATGTAGTTATAATTTCAAACTTTGTTGTCTGTTGCTGGCATAGAAAAGCAATTGACTTTTGTATATTAACTTTTTACCCTGTAACCTTATTTCAGTCATTTATTAGTTCCAGAATTTTGTTGCTGTTGTTGTTTCAGATTCTTTAGAATTTTCCACATAGATGATCAAACAAAGAGCTTAAATTTTTCTTCCCAATCTATATATATTTTATTTCCATTACTTATATTATTGCATTAGCAGTATTTCAATAGGATGTTCAAAAGGAGTGATGAGAGTGGACATTCTTGCCTTGTATCTGATCTTAATGGGAAAGGTTTGAGTTTCTCACCATTAAGTATGATTTTATATGTGAGGTTTTTGTAGACATTCTTACCAAAGCTAAAATGTTTTCTTCTATTTCTAGTTCACTGGGGGTTTTTATTTTGAGTGGGTATATGAAATTTTTTCAAAAAAGTACAGAGACAATTAGTAACTATTATATATTATGCTTTTAAAATTTTGTAGTGACAATAACAGGAATCTAATACTATATATATACATAGTATGTATATGTATGCATATACTTACTATACATATAGTATGCATAGATGTATGCATAATTCTCAGGAATATTACATGGAGGTGAAGATCTAGACTCTGGTACCAGATACATTTGTGTTTGAAAACAGACTTAACTATTTATCATCTGTGTGACTTTGTACAATTTATACAGTTTTTTTAAGCCCCAATTTTCCAATCTGTAGAACTGTGATACTATTGGTATCTAATTTGAATTGTTGGGTGATTAATTGAAATGTTGTATATGAAAATTTGTGTACTGTACCTTACTCAGAATAAATACTCAAAAGTTGTTAGCCCCTATGAAGAAGATTCAGTGGATGTCCTAAAAATCTAATGAAATTAAAGTGGTTATTTCTAAAAACAGCTCACTACATTCAATAATGACTGTAAAATGGTTTTTTTCTCTTGCTGGTTTATATTTTATCATGTGATCTGTTTTTCTGTTTTTGTTATTGTTGTTGTTGTTGCTGTTGCAATGTTTGTTTAGGTCTGTGGTTGAATCCAGAACATTTTCATAAGCTTCAAAAATGAGAAATCACTTTTTCAGTATCTATATTTCCTCTCCAACTTTTATACCCCCAAACTCTTTTTCTAAGATTCAAATAAGTAATGCCTATGAATGAGTAATTCAAGAATGTTTCAAAATGGTAAAGAAAAGAATTATAAAACCTTACAATCCCTATGTTGTATAATTCAAAACTATATGAAAAGATAAATAAAGTAGAATCATTTTACTCATTATACATAATTTGATGGAAATCACTGGCCTCCAAAATAGTCCCACTAATACCATTATCCATGGCATTTTAGTGATGCATAAGTCATTTTGCTATTGGCTTCCACAATACTAGAGCATAAAATACGTATGAGTATCTTACATAATTACAAACTCTAGGTTTTCCATAGTCATTTGAAATAGTAGCTGAGCTACTCTCTCAAGATATTTGAACACTGTGGTTAATTATATGACAAGACCAAACTCTTATACTGTCAAGTGGGGCAGGTAGGGGAGGCATGTCCTGATAGTCAGTAAGAGTGTTAAACTATGATTGTTGGAAGCTCCTTTAATCAGAGTCACATATAAGTTGGCAGTGTCCAATGTGTTGGGCAAAACAATGCCTTGCTTTGAAGTATAGCTCAAATAGTGTCAGAATGAATAACTAGACTATGTAGCTTCATGTGGCTAGAGACATGAAAAAGTGTAATTGCAGGATATGGCTGCAGTTTGTTTAACCTGTCAGTTTCACAGCAGTAGTTTACAAAAATGGAAATGTCCCCCACTTGCCTTCATGCGATCATTGGCTCTTTGTCTGAGACGTGCTAGAGAAATAAAACACAGGTTTCCTCAACTATATTGGTACTACTCCATTCGACTGTCTGATTCTACATGGAAGAAAAGGAAACAAATGTTGAGGGAGGGTTTTCAGACTCCAAATCTCCCTGTTTACAAAGAGAAGGATGGATTTAAAAGCTTTTTAAATGGCATTGCAGGATTCTAATTCTTCATTTGCATAAACCTGACAACCTGCTGATGATAGCAATTAATTCCTGCTTAGTTTTAGCCTTATTTAATGCAAGCAAAAATTATCAAAAGAAACTTGATTGAAAGAAACATAAAGTCCCCACCAACCTGGTATACTGAAAGTAACATTAATTGTTAGGCTTTACATTTAGTTTGATAACAACAAAATTGATTTTTAAATCAATTCAAAATCCAGATCAAAGTAGTCCCATCACACACACACACACACACACACACACATACACACACACATTGTTAAACTAAATAGAATGTCCGAGTAAAATGAAAATTCCTTTCCAGGCAAAATACTGTCATATAAAAAAATAGGATCTGAATGTATTGTTTTATAATAAATGGTTAGGGGAATTGAGGACAGAATTCTGAAATGTTATATTGCTTAAATGAGACTGTAGCATAATGTGCCTAATCCCTGGATCCCAATAAACTACAAGTTGTGTTATTTTGTATTAAAGCCAAAGAGAACATACAAAAATGTTTTGCTTTGCAGTTAACAGGTTTAAAATGATAAAATGAGGAGATGAAATGCATAAAAATACTGTATAGGATGTCACAAAATTACATCTTTCACCTGGATTGTGGTTTGAATGATTAGCCTGTGAAAATGTAAGGCTGTACTGCTTGGTATGTGCCAAGTCACTTCAGTCATGTCTAACTCTTTGTGATTCTATGGCCCATAGCCTGCCAGGCTCCTCTTTCCATGGGACTCTCTAGGCAAGAATACTGGAGTGGATTGTCGTGCCCTCCTCTAGTGCTTAGTAAATACCTTACCTTTCCAGAGATCCATATTTCTTGGTCAGAGACATTTGTTATCCTTACTTTACTTTATACTCAGAGTAAAATTATACCTTCTAAATAAATTTTAAGTGTATGTTTGATGGTGAAAATCCATTAGTATGGTAAACAAACGTCTATTGAAACATAGAATTTAAAGTAAATAAGCAACATATTCCCATCTAGATTAAAAATATCTTATTTTAAGAGTTTTTAATCTACATTATTCAATGAAACAAGTTGTTTCTAAATACATGGAATTTCCATTTTAAGATGAAGCATCAAATAACCAACTATATTTTTCTCTTTGCATTTGGATGGACTTAGAGAGCTGATGGTGGGCCACTTTCTTTTTTTCTAAAATGGCACATATCACATCAGAGGTGACTGAATGAAATTGTTATGTATTTCTCTAGATGACTTCTTTCAAGTGCGGTAGCCAATTACAAAAATGGACGCATTGTGGTTTCTTTTAAAGTATGTTTAACATATTTGAAACTTTTTTTTCCTTCAATATAGGAAAAAAGATTCTATGGCTTCAAGTTGTTTTAGTAAATCCAGGAACATCCTGCAGGTGAAAAAATGATGGCTCCAAAGCAGCTCTGGAAACTCCAGCAGGTCTACTTAAGTAAAATGAGTCAATGGCTTGGTTGTTTACATGTTATGAAAACATGCTGCCACAGAACACACAAAATGCATTGTTTAATAATTAATACAAGGAATTAATTTTCAAACTAAATGTGTATCGTGCACTATTACTTATTAACATATTTTTACTGGAAAAAATAATCTCATTCTTACTTATTTGTTCCACTGACTTGTTCATTGTCTATCTGTTGGTCATTTTATTACTAAATATTCAGTGGAGTGTACTGATAAGAGTTTACTTCACTCTATATAAAGACAAAAAAATGAAGGCATGTTTCATCTACACCACCTCTTACTGAAGCTTTCCAACAGGTCAGTTAGTTTTGTCTCCTCTTCCTTCCAACTACTATAGCACCTCCACTGTTTATTTCATTCTGTTTTTTAGTTGTTTGGTCTTCTGTTTTCTGCCTGTTCATTAGTTACTCTTGTCTCCCTGGTATGTCCCTATTCAATAGGACCTTGGGAAACATTATTATGCAAAACCATTGGTTTTCAGCGGTTAATGCAGATATAAACTTTGTCTTGTGATAATGTTATAGAAAATGTTTCCTGTAGTACCTTTAGACTAGTGGAGCAATTACACACTGTATAGTTCTTTAAGTGTGAAAATAATGATTTTTTAATGCTAGCTCTGACTTTGGGATCCTCAGCCACGTCCAAGAAATAGATATTCCTTGAAGAAATGTCCTCAAGTCATATTGTCATAAAAAGGAAGAGAGATTTTTTCAAAGACTATTTATAAGATATTAAAACCCTCCTAGGAAATTGAATGGAAAATACAATGGTGACTTAATCTTAAAGGCCATCATTTCTTCCTTTCAGTGATCTTTAGTGCTAACTCAAAAGAGGAAAAAACCTTCTGGCAAAGTGTGCTTTATTATTCACCTTTTACTTTGTTCACTCAATCACTAACTCATTCATTCATTCAATACTTATTAAGCATCACTTCTGTACCAGATATTATTTGTACGTTTTGAGAAAACAGCAATGAATGAAAAAAAGTTGGCAATCATATCAGGAGAGGGGCATAAAATAAGTGTCTTGTACAGATGGTCCCTGATTTACCTTGATTTGACTTAGAGTTTTCAGTTTTACAATGGTATGAAAGAAATATGCATTTGGTAAAAGACATGTTTCCAATTTTGAATTTTTATATTTTCCTGGGCTAGCAATATATGAAAATCTGGTACACTCTGTGATACTTGGCGGCAGCAGCAAGCTATAACTCCTGGTCAGCCACACGATTACTAGGGTAAACAACCAGTGCATTTATAGCCATTCTGTACCCAAACAATCATTCTATTTTTCTCTTTCAGCACAATATTCCATAAATTGCATGACATATTCAACACTATATTATAAAATAGGCTTTATGTTAGATGACTTTGCCCAACTGTAGGCTAGTGAAGTGTCCTGAGCACTTTTAACATATGCTAAGCTGAGCTATGATGTTCAGTAAGTTAGGTGTGTTAAATGCACTGTCCTCTTACAATATTTTAACTTTTGGTGGTTTTATCAGGACATTACCCCATTGTAAGTCAAGGAAGAGGTATATAAGAGATGATAAGTGGGACAAAACAAAATAAAAGGTGAAGGTGATACAGAGCAGAATATATTTGTAAAGGGAAGACTGGCTTTCCCAATAGGATGATACTGAAAGTGAAGCCTGAATTAATTGAGGGAGTAAGTCATATACCTATATGTGTGAAGAGCACCCAGGCAGAGGAAGAAGTACCTGCTAAGACCCAGGCAAGAACATGCTCCATCTATTTCAAGTGATTTTCTTTTTTTTTTTTAATTTTATTTTATTTTTAAACTTTACAATATTGTATTGGTTCTGCCATATATCGAAATGAATTCGCCACAGGCATACACGTGTTCCCCATCCTGAACCCTCCTCCCTCCTCCCTCCCCATACCATCCCTCTGGGTCGTCCCAGTGCACCAGCCCCAAGCATCCAGTATCGTGCATCGAACCTGGACTGGGGACTGTTTCAGAAAGAACAAGAATTATTGTCGCTATAGCCAAGTGAGGCAATCAGAAAACTTTTCTCTGCAAAAAACAACTATAAAGCTCAATAAAATTGACAGAAGCAAACATTTCAGTGCTCTGGAAATAGGGGTGTAATAGTCACAGAAGCCTTTATTCTTGGGGAAAACATGCCAAACTTGGGGTGAGAACACACTCTGTGACTCCTTTTTTCCCCTAGGCTTGCTCTCTTCAGCCCCATCCCTTCTGCTCCTCCACCCACCCTGTGCCATTAATAGGCATGAAGGTTCTATAGGGTAAAGGGTGAATCTGAGGACTGGCTTCTCTCTGTCATGGTCAAGGGGAATATCACTCATTTTAGAGCACTGGACGATACAGCAGTACTGTCTGTGGAAGTGATCATTTCAGAGGTTGATCAGTTGGGAAGACCACCTCCTCTCCCTGAGGTTTTTGTCTTGACTGGAACAAACATACACCTGGCTGAGATAGTATATCTGCATAGGGGAGGCTCAGAGAGGGCTCAAGCTAACCCAACACTCCCAGCCAACCCTGAAGTTGTGCCTCTGGCCACCAAAGGGAGGTAACAAGGCCCTGTGAAAAGAAAGTATAAGCCAGGGCAACCCTGAAAACCCTGAATTCCCTTCCCTGCCCACGCAGAGACCCACCTGAAAATGAGTGCCTTACTGGATTAAGGGGTTTGAAAACATGGCTGTCCCACCACAGGCTGACCTCTGAGTTACACAAACATGGAGGTAAACCCAGAAGAACAGGCTAAAAAGTAATATCAACAAAACACACAAACAAACAGAACTAAGAAACATCAAATGCCAAACATTATGGGGAAAACCAGTTTCATAGATCTAACTTGGGCAAATTACTAAACAAAGAAAAAACTAGCAAAAACAGCAACCTTCACGGGGAAAGAAATCAATATTAAAAATTTGCATTTCAGACAATACCATGAAGAGTTATTACCTTTAGTTTCTCTAGGTAGAGCAGGTAGTTGCTCCCTATAAGGATCACAGGAATATCTGGCATTCCTTTATACTACCATTTCTTCTATATGTAAGAAAGTCTTCAGTTCAGTTCAGTTACTCGGTCATGTCTGACTCTTTGTGACCCCATGGACAGCAATACACCAGGCTTCCCTGTCCATCACATTATTTATTAATAATTAAGATTTTCCCTTTCTTTAAAAAATACATAGATGTAATTGACATATATTAATAAAGCAATTTTTACCCTACTATCAAATTTTATTTATTTATTTACTGCTTTGGTTTTATATATATATATATATATATTTATATATGGACTTCCCTGGTGGCCCAGACGGTAAAGCTTCTCTCTATAATGTGGGAGACCTGGGTTTGATCCCTGGGTCGGGAAGATTCCCTGGAGAAGGAAATGGCAACCCACTCCAGTACTCTTGTCTAGAAAATCCCATGGATGGAGGAGCCTGGTGCAGGCTACTGTCCATGGGGTCGCAAAGAGTCGGACATGACTGAGCTTATTTACATACACACACACACACACACACACATAGTGGTCAATGCAAGAAGATTATCTCTGCCTGGATTTCTTTTGGCCATATATTATTTGTTTCATTACATAATTATTACTCAAAATAATTTTGTCATGTACAGGAAGGGATATTAAGAAATGATCTACTCCTGTGTATATATATGCCAGATTTAACCAATCACATGCACCCATTCACACTCTCTGTAAGAGATCCTTTGTTTAATATATAAGATTCTTCCTGTTTAACACTCATTATAGTCATATTTTTAATATCTTGTAATATTGTAAAATAATAAATTAAGAGATGAGAATAATCATGACCCTGGTAACTATTGTAATAAAAATTAGGTCAGAGGTATGTATTTGAAAAATGTCATTTAGGATTTCTACTTTTATTTATGGAATGCTTCATAATTAACATAAAGAAAAATAAATGATATTCCTTAGAAACTGTATTAAAGATGATACACAAGAGGATTTTTTCTGTAAAGACTGACATTTTACTATATTTCCAAGTTTAAAATTTCATTTCACTTTCAATTTGAAAACTTTGCCATGTAAACTAAATAATAATTGTGAATACCAATATTGAAATAAGTACAGGAGAGCAGATTTCTCTTCAAAATCCTGATTTCAGGTCCCTTGGGTATAAACCAAGAAGTGAAAATCACTAAATCATATGATAGTTATATTTTAAAATTTTAATAATTTTCATATTCAAGTAACTTCCATACTTCAGTTTTCCACAGTAGCTGCACCAGTTTACATGGAATATAATATTATTCAGCCTTAATAAAGAAAGAAATCCTGCCATTTGTGACAACATGGATAAACCTGGAGAACATTATGCTAAGTGAAGTAAACTAGACATAGAAGAACAAATATTTTATGATCTTACTATGTGAGGAATCTAAAATAGTCAAGCTCACAGATAACAGGATGGTGGTCACCAAAGGCTGAGGGGAGGGTGAAGCAAGGAGGTGTAGGTAAAAGGTATGAAGTTTCAGTTACATGAGATGACTAAGTCCTAGAGATCTACTATACAGCATATTACATGTAGTTAGCAATACTGTATGCTGCTGCTGCTGCTAAGTCCCTTCAGTTGTGTCCGACTGTGCGACCCCATAGACGGTAGCCCACCAGGCTCCCCCGTCCCTGGGATTCTCCAGGCAAGAACACTGGAGTGGGCTATTATAATTTAAAAATTGTTAATAGAGTAGAATTTATATTGGGTTCTTATCACAAAAATAAAGAGGATGGGGAAAAATTCTGGAGGTGATGGATATGTTTATGGCATTGATTATGATGATGCTTCAAAGATATAGACATCTCCAAACTCAAGTTGTGCATATTAAATATGTACAACTGTTTCTATGTCAGTTATACCTCAATAAAATGTTTTTTGAGTCACACACAGTTCAACTAACAAACAAACAAAAAACAACCAAATGATGATCTTTAGTCTGTATTAGTACATTTAGTTTCTGTGGCATTAAAGTCTTTTCTGTAGTGCCAGGTGTCATAGGTTGGATGCAGTGACTTGCCATGCCTTAAAAAAATATATATATTTACATTGGAGTATAGTTATTCTGCATGCATCCAGTTTAGGATTTAAGGACAAAAACTAAACAGTGTTTTCTTCAGACATAGGGAATGTTTTAATCCTCTAGGTCTGGCTAATGTTGACTCTCAAAGTTTGTTACATGTTGAATCATCTTACAAGGATTTGGAATACATTTCACAGGTGACAAATTTTCAATTGATACAAAAGCACCTTTTTTAATAGGAAAGCAAGTATGTGATTTCATAGCCATCTAACAAAAACAAAATTAGAATTTTAATGTGGTTAAAACTGAAAAGAAAATATTATAGTTCTCAAGCACAATAGAACACAGAGAAATCTCTCAATTTTAAACCAACATAGCTTTAGGGAATAAATCACAAGAAAGCATCTCAGTTATCTAAAATAAAGTAATAGAAAATTTCAAATTATCGAAGAAGTCTTGCTTAATGGTCAGTTTAAAAGTAGCATTACTACTTCTTAGATATCTTAGTTCTGTCTTGCCGTCTTAATGCATTTAACAAATATTTATTATGTATCTGCCAGGTGTTAAATCAGAGGTGGATTATTCTTGAGATAAAACCACTTACCTTAGTGAGGTGACAATACAGTTAAGGATGTACTATCTACAATAATGGTTAAAAATAATTAAACAATGGAAACTTTAAATAAAATCTAATAAAACTGAACAAATGCACAGTTAATGCTGTGAAGGAAATGTACCAGAGAATCCAAAGTAGAGAAAACTTACCCAAAGTGGAGAAGGGAAGATGGTCAAGGATGACTCCTGAGGGGTTATGCTTAATC
The DNA here is from genome assembly GCF_029407905.1 of Bubalus kerabau. Taxonomy (NCBI): domain Eukaryota; kingdom Metazoa; phylum Chordata; class Mammalia; order Artiodactyla; family Bovidae; genus Bubalus; species Bubalus kerabau. The sequence goes on from NC_073635.1 coordinate 56,820,633, forward strand.
AGTCTTCCAAGGGTGAATGTGTGTAGAACAGAAGAATAACTTAGGTGATGAGTGTCCCTGGGGAAGAAAGCAACACAGTCAAATCAATGAGTTGAAAAGACTGAACAGCCATAGCTCCATTAAAGTGGTTAGAGGTTGAGGAAAAATGAGGAAATGTCAGAAGTAAGGCATGCAAAATCAGCAGAAGTGAAATAATGAAAAACTGAATATCTCTCCTGAGAAGAATTATTTCAACCACTACATTTGAGATTTTTGCTACATTTTGTACTTTTTACAAATATGCAGTCTGATGTTTCACTGGACTAACTTAACTATCTTGTGGAAAAAATTCTTAAGATAATATTACTTTTTTCATTTAATTTTAAATTTTTAATTGGAGGATAATTGCTTTACAATGTTGTGTTGGTTTCTGCCATTCAACAACGTGAATCAGCCATACGTATACATATATATAGGTGTACATATACATTTAGTAGCCCTCTTGAGTCTCCCTCCCACTCCCCACCCCATCCCACCCCTCTTGGTCGTCAGTGAGCACTGGGTTGAGCTCTCTGCATCATACAGCAAATTCCCACTGGCTGTCTATTTTATATATGGTAATGCATATGTTTCAATGCTACTCTCTCAATTTGTCCCACCCTCTCTTTCCCTGCTATGTCCACAAGTCTCCTCTCTATGTCTGCCTCTCTATTCTTGCTCTGCAAATTCATCACTGGAAATTTTCTAGATTCCATGTATGTGTTAATAAATGATACTTGTTTTTCTGACTTACTTCATTCTGTATTATAGGCTCGGCTAAATAGGATGGTATTACTTTTTAATTTATATGTATTAGTTGCTCAGTCATGTTTGACTCTTTGCATCCTCCATGTACTGTAGCCCACCAGGCTCCTCTGTCCATGGAATTCTCCAGGTAGCCATTCCCTTCTCCAGAGGATCCTCCTAATCCAGGGATTGAACCTGGGTCTCCTGCCTTGCAGGCAGATTCTTTGCTGTCTGAGTAACCAGGCAAGTCCCAACATTTTGAAAGTGCTTGGTTATTTATGTAAGGTAATAAGTGGGAGCTTACAGACCTGAGCCACTTTCTGGGGACCTGGCTATGTGTATGTATATGTATTTGACATTATATGTCCATAACTGAGTATTCATGGGAAGTTCATTCTATACTAATAGACGAAACTTGAACACGGGAAGATACAACAATGTAAAGGTTCTTTAGTGACATAGTTATAAGAAGAGCAGTCAAGTGCCTCAGTAAGAGTGTCATGTTAGGATAGCTTTATGAATTTATCACATAGTGAGAATATGTCTGGAAATATGATTAGAGTAGTGCAAGTTGTTGAACTACAACTTAGTACATCATTTCCACAATGATATCTAAATATTTGAAATCTATGATCAAAACCAGCACTATAGTAGGATTCTCTGTGACCACGGAACTGTTCTGTATGCTGTTCAGCACTGTAACCACGAGTCACTTGTGGCTGTTGAACACTTGGAAAGTGAATGTTATAACTAAATGAGTTTTAATTTTAGTAAAGTTATAATTGAAATTTAATTGCCATGTTTGTTTAGTTGCTACTGCTTTGGAAAACAAATTCTAACACATCCTTTCTTTGACAGGGCTTCTATACAACTTGAAAAAATGTAGATACGTCTATGTTTTAGTGGTAACATTACTGTCATTTACTGAGGAATTATTTCTTTAGACTTGTTACATATAATTTACTACAGATATGTTCAAATGTTACCACCTTAGAAGTCTGACTAAGATCATGTTGTGTGTCTCTATGATTATTAATTAGATGTTATATTTATAGTATAATTCTCAGAGGCAAATTTGTATTTCTAGACCTTGGTGTACAGAACATTACTGAATTCTCAAATATTGACAGTTCTGGCATTTGTTTTGCCCCCATGTTACATTTCTATCAAATGTCTCATTTTATAGATTACTTTTCTTCATTTTTTCACAATTTCTCTTTCTTCATTAGAAAAAAAATCAGAGAGAGTTATTGAGATAAATGAACAGTTTTGAGATAAAAAAGTAAATGAAAAACAGAGGTACAGAGGTATTGCATTTCAATTTTTGCACTGCTGAGCAACAGCGTTTATGACACAGTACACAGTTCTTTAGTAGTCAGCAGTCACTACTCATGTGCATTCTATGAATGAGTGATAGCAAAGTCAATTTGGAAAGTATGGAACAATGTGAAGAAAGTACATATCATATCCCTGTCTTACAACTTCAGAAGAAATTTAACATTTTAAATTATAGTTGATGATATCCATAACCTATGGATTACACTCATAGAATACGACCTCGAAACTCTGGCAGGTGTGTGCAAAGCATTATGCCACAGTGTATATTGTAATAGCAAAAAGCTTGAAACAAACTAAATCTTCCATATCACTCAAAGAAATGTGTATATTATTTTGGTTTTACACAGATAAAGCCTTATATGGTCTTAAAGCTATATACAGATATTATTATACATTTTATATAAGGCCAAAAAATAATTTGCCCAATACTATATAAATTAAAATTACCAATTCACTTTTGTGGTTGTCTTAAGGATTTGATAACTGAAGATCTCTAGAAATTCTAATATGTTATAAGAACCTCTGGTATTAGAAACCTTACGGTCAGAAAATCAATAGGATCCTGTGCAACCACATAACAAAATGAAAAAAAGTTTGATGTTTGTATACAAGAAAAAATAAAACTGATAAGTAAAATATTTTCAATCCGAATACTGACGAAATCTTGAGAAAAAAATCTATAAAATGAATATGTTAAAATTTATTCCTACTTAGCTTCAGATAAGATTTCAATTTTAAACAAGAAGAAATAATCTCTACTTCTTTTATTGGATTTTCTATGTTGATGATACCCATTCAATCCTCTAACTACGGCCTTAGGTCATACACTTACCCTGCCCTCTGAAAATCACCATTCAGATACTCTGTGGAGACTACTAAAATTCAATATTAAGCCCACAGAGATATATTCCTTTCCAAATGACAATGGTGTGTATGTATCTATACATCTGTAAAAACACACATGTATAAATGTCTACATATTCTCATCCTTGAGTTGTTTTCTTTCTTACATTCCAGGAAGCATCACAGCTTTATGGATATCCTATGAGTCACTGAAACCTAAAACTATGGAATCATATCTCATTCTGTCTACCAAGTCAAATGGATGTTGTCTCCAAGTTTATATTACCTCTGTTTCCTATAGTCAATTTGCCGTGACACAAACCCTAGACCTAGACCCTCATTAGTTCACACCAGAATACTATAATTGCTCTTTACCATAAAATCTCCTTAATAGCATATAGTCTAGCTTCAACCGGATGGAAGATTCCTATTCTTTATAGTTGCTGTAACTGTTCCTGATTTAAAACATCCCCAAATAAGTTTTATGTTTCTTGCCTCTGCAGAATTAATGGTTATTGTTGCTGTTATTATCATTAAGGACTTTGTGATCGAGAACCCTGTAGCCTCTCCATTCATTCAGACTGTATTTTTAAAAGACAACTGGGAACTTTAATATTTGTATCCATTCTCCTATACCCATTACTTCACAGTATATTCTCTGTATAAGAATGTATGAGATACAGGAGAGAGCGACGATCTACACTGACCATAATTTTTTCTATTTTTAAGCCCGTTTTATTTCTTTTTAAAATTGTCAAGTGTCCTGAAGTAACTTGCAAGGGCATAGTCAAAGATCAAAATAATTTTGATCTAAGATATCATAAGTTATGACCAACCTAGATAGCATATTCAAAAGCAGAGACATTACTTTGCCAACAAAGGTCCGTCTAGTCAAGGCTATGGTTTTTCCTTTGGTCATGTATGGATGTGAGAGTTGGACTGTGAAGAAGGCTGAGCGCCGAAGAATTGATGCTTTTGAACTGTGGTGTTGGAGAAGACTCTTGAGAGTCCCTTGGACTGCAAGGAGATCCAACCAGTCCATTCTGAAGGAGATCAGCCCTGGGATTTCTTTGGAAGGAATGATGCTAAAGCTGAAACTCCAGTACTTTGGCCACCTCATGTGAAGAGTTGACTCATTGGAAAAGACTCTGATGCTGGGAGGGATTGGGGGCAGGAGGAGAAGGGGACGACAGAGGATGAGATGGCTGGATGGCATCACTGACTCAATGGACGTGAGTCTGGGTGAACTCTGGGAGTTGGTGATAGACAGGGAGGCCTGGTGTGCTGTGATTCATGAGGTCGCAAAGAGTTGGACACGACTGAGCGACTGAACTGAACTGAACTGAAGATATCATATATCTCTAATATATTTTTCTCTATAATGCATCTGTACTCACATGCACACACACACACATATTATATATATATATATATATATATATATATCTTATCTTGAACTGCTAGAATACTAATTCCATGTGTTCATGGACAGAATTGTTTGCATTAATTTTCCCAATGTCTAACAGAGTTCTTTGCACATGTTAACTGAGTTAAATTCAGTCAAAAAAATAATGATCCTATTGTACAGTCTTTGTAGGTGAAGAGTCTGAATGTGTGATCAGATAATCATGAATAAGCATGAGTCTGTACACAATAGATCCAGCTGATAATTCTGAAAATCAGTTGTGAAAGTTTGCTTTTATTGTGTCAGTAGATATTCATATTTTATTGTTGTATTATCTTAATTCAAAAATTTTATATATCTAGTATGAACTACATTAAAAGTAAAAGTATATTCATACATAAATTACATTCAGAAGGTAACTCCAGGGACACGGAAAATGCCAAAACCTTGCACTTTAGTCCCAGAGCTTAGACAGCACTGCCAAACAATTGCTGTGAGTTGGAAAACATTCTGGATATTGATATTCAATATTTTTAACCTTTTGTCAGTAGGTGATGGATTAACTTAGTTCCAAGGCTGTTCTGGTTGACAGTGAGAGCTGATTTAACTCATTTCTCACTGCAGGGAGAAGAATCAGGGCCAGGGAGAACAGCCAATAGAAAAAAGAAAATGAATTAAAAATAAAATTAGTGCACTAGTACTTCAGCACTGTTAGGCATTCCAGAATCTCAGGGATAATTAACATTCTTAATATAAAATATTGATGTTATGCAGTATTAATGCAGCATCACAGTAAGAATTGACAGTGTTTAATGTTTCATAGCAGCCTCCTAGCTGAGCATAGAACTTTTCACAAGTGAAGGGAATTTAATTTTAGATTAAAAAATATTAAAACCTTCTGGGATAGAATGCAATTAACTCTTTCTTCTTTTCTATCTTTACTATTTTACCTTGCATAGGTGCATGCTAAGTCGTTTCAGTCGTGTCCGACTCTTTAACCCTATGGACTGTAGTCCACAAGTTTCCTCTGTATATGGGATTCTCCAGGCGTGAATACTGGAGTGGGTTGCCACTACCTCCTCTAAGGATCTTCCCAACTCAGGAATTGAACCCCTGTCTCCTGGTCTCCTGTGGCTCTTGCATTGCAGGCATATTCTTTACCGCTGAGCCACCACAGAAGCCCTACTTCTTTATTTGGGACAATAAGTAATATAAATCACACCATTGCCTAAATCAAACATCATATTAGGAACTGCAAAACTATGATTTTTTAGGTCTTTCAGTTATTCTGCATTTACTAGTTTCAATTATCCTGTGTTTTAAACCATCTTTCCCACCACATCTAGTTTTAACAACATCTGTTTTAACAACACTGAAATGTAGTCTATACAGAAGGTGCAGAAACTTTTTAATTTTTCTCATTTAACTATCAGTGTTCATCATAATGAGTTAGTACCCTGGCAAACTCAAGTGTTCCATAAGGAGCATTGATTTATTTCTCTGTGCTTATATATATATATATACACCTCTATATCTATCTATATATTCTGGGATATTTATATACTTGACGTTTTCTACATATTTTAGTGATCATTCTTTTCAAATCACAATAGACTCTAAACTAAAGAAATGAGACTTAAGATGACTTTTGTGTCTTCTGTACAGACTCCATAATCCTTTAGTAGCTTCTAAACTTTGGTAGAATTCTTTATGTTCAACATTATGCTCCCAACTTTTGAGTTTCCTTTCTGTTGTCTCCTTCTCCTAAAGGAGCTTTTCTCTGAGCATCCTCATGATTTCTATTGTTGAAAGTCATTTAATGAACAAAAATCTGGCTGCTAGGGATGGTTTATTACTACTGGATTTCTACTGCCCGTATATATTTTCATTGGACAGTGTTAGAACATGCATTCAGAAATAAGAATATAAAAAACAACATGCATTGTTTTATTCAATCAATATAAACTTTACTATTTTTACCCTTTATGCTGAAAGGATATTTTTCTACATGCTGAAAAGTTATTTTTAAAATAATACCATAATTACTTAATTTCTTTATCCTACCATGTCAGAAATTATACATAAAGTCAGCACAAGATGACAATAATATGACAGAATGAAATTTGAACTGTAGTTTAGAGAAGACACTTGCGAGTCCCTTGGACTGCAAGGAGATCCAACCAGTCCATCCTAAAGGAGATCAGTCCTGGGTGTTCACTGGAAGGACTAATGTTGAAGCTGAAACTCCAATACTTTGGCCACCTGATGTGAAGAGCTGATTCATTTGAAAAGACCCTGATGCTGGGAAAGATTGAGGGGAGGAGAAGGGGACGACAGAGGATGAGATAGTTGGATGGCATCACCGACTCAATGGACATGAGTTTGGGTAAACTCCGGGAGTTGGTGACAGACAGGGAGGCCTGGCATGCTACAGTCCATAGGATGGCAAAGAGTTGGACATCACTGAGCGACTGAACTGAACTGATACAATTTGAGATTTCTTTGCACTTGTTTTTTGCCCTTAGATATACAGCTTTGAGACTGCATAAACACTTGGACTGATTTTTCTTGCTCTATGAGGTTATACCACCAAAATTATATATAATTAGTTATATTTATTTCAATTAATTTTAATTGAGATTTTTCTTTATACATTCATTTAACTTTTTGATTATATAAAACATACATGATTCACATATCAAAGTTATAGTATAAGTACATTCATAAGAATTCTTTTCATGCCTGTTACTTCTACTTTGTTACTCCTTCTTCTTTATCAGTTCAGTTCAGTTCAGTGCTCAGTCGTGTCCGACTCTTTGCAATCCCATGGACTGCAGCATGCCTGGCTTCCCTGTCCATCACCAACTCACGGAGCTTACTCAACCTCATGTCCATCATGTCAGTGATGCCATCCAACCATCTTATACTCTGTTGTCCCCTTCTTCTCCTGCCCTCAATCTTTCCCAGCATCAGGGTCTTTTCCAATGAGTCAGTTCTTCACCTCAGGTGGCCAAAATGTTGGAGTTTCACTTTCAGCATCAGTCCTTCCAATTAATATTCAGGATAATTTCCTTTAGGATGGGCTGGTTTGATCTCCTTGCAGTCCAAGGGACTCTCAAGAGTCTTCTCCAACACCACAGTTCAAAAGCATCGATTCTTTGGTGCTCAGCTTTCTTTATAGTCCAACACTCACATCCATACATGACTATTGGAAAAGCCATAGCCTTTACTAGACTGAAATTTGTTGGCAAAGTAATGTCTCTGCTTTTTCATATACTGTCTAGTTTGGTCATAGCTTTTCTTCCAAAGAGCAAGTGTCTTTTAATTTCATGGCTGCAGTCACCATCTGCAATGATTTTGGAACCCAAAAAAGTAAAGTCTGTCACTGTTTCCATTGTTTTCCCATCTATTTGCCATGAAGTGATGGGACCAGATGCCATGATCTTAGTTTTCTGAATGTTGAGTTTTAAGCCAACTTTTTCACTCTTCTCTTTCACTTTCATCAAGAGGCTCTGTAGTTCTTCCTTGCTTTCTGCCATAAGACCTACACTGCTTAGGAGCAAACAAGACTTGCACTATTTACTAACTGAATGTGTTTGACAAGTTACTTCATCATACTACATCTCAATTGTCTCACTGAAGAATGGAAATACCAACAGAAATTATGTGATAGGGTTGTTTTATTTTAATGCATATAAAATACTTCTGGGAACATACCAATTCCTAAGAAAACCTGATAGCCATAACAGTTTAAAATTTTTTTTCTTTTATAGTAATTGTATACGTTAAGAAGAATGGCAATAATTCCCATTATTAAGCCAAGGACTTCTCTGTTACAAACTATCAACCCAAGTCATAAGTATAACATTATTCCTAAAAGGGGAAAAAATGGTAAAGAAAACAAATTTTACCAGTGAGATTTATTGAACACCACGCATATTAGACAAGTGTTTGTACATAGAAATTTGAAATATTAAAATGTTTGAAAATTATAAACCATAAGCATTGTGAACTATTTTTCTTATTCATTCATATTTGTATGAATTCTTCCAAAGAGCAAGATTAGGGAAGCCTCCAAGTCTCTGTTCACCAACAGTGGATTCTTTTGGCAAGACACTGAGAAAAGGGAGTACAATGGTGCTCACTTTCATGTATTCACAATGACTTGTTTCTACAATAAATATTTCAATTGAAATTGCTTTGATTTGATTTTCAACTGTAAGGAAAAAATATTCAAGACATTTACTTCAAGGACTTATTCAAAAAATTAATGCTTCTAGTCTTTGAAGTATTGCAGAAAGCCATTGAAAGTTTAGATCTAAAGCACCAAGAGTTATTCTTGTGCCTCTTAGCTGCTCATTAGTTTGATGTATTTCTTACAGATACCATTACTGCCAGGCTGCTGATCGATTACAGTGCATAGCCTGACCTCAATATTCGATGACTCTAATTATTTTGGGTAGATAGTGAGAATTTTATTTTCAGAAAGCAAATGCTAGAAAGTTTGTCTCTAAATTGTATTTTAAGCAACTGATATTGTTTATACTAATGTGATTAGCAAGTATTTGAAGTAAGAACTGAAAAATCCATATTTTATATAAATATATTTCTGAAAAATATCCTGAAGATTATCCCTAAAGAAAGAAAATAAGATTGTTCCTGTAAAAATTGACATTTAATTTTATTAATAAAAAGAGTAGTAAAATTGATTTGACTGGTTTCAAAATAAGAAAATCATAACTATAGTTAATGAACAAAAAAGACAAAAAACAGTATAGTTAAAAACAAGCAACAAATAATTCTCCATTTTAATGTAAATGTCTATTTTTCACTCATCGTGTTCTCTCACATCAACATTATTCTTAACAAAGAGAAAATAATCTTTTCATTTCTTCTTAGCCCCAGAGAGAGATACTCTTTAGAGAAATTCAATGCTTAAATATCACTATTTCCATATGGAAAAGTGAATGAATGGGTGCTCTACAAAGATATACTATGACCATGTCAAAACTCTTGTTTTCTCATTATAAATGCACATATGTACCATGGATTCACATTATTTCCTAGGGTGTAATGCTTTCTCAAATGTCATGTTTGTGTCAAAGTAAGTGAACAAACTGAAAGACGTTTTACCATTATGACATACATGTGAATTTCCTCTTATCAATGAACAAATCAATTTTTGATTAACCTTATTAACATTAAAATTATTTCTGCACAGTAATTTTTTAAAATGTACCAGTATGTTTTCCATGAAGTGTGGAAAAACAGATTTTCTCCTTTGGTCATACTGTTAGAACCTTTTGTAGAATAGGTGCTCCACTGCAAAAATAAGGTTATTCATGTGGACACGACTGAGCGACATGAACAACATGTGGTTTGATTTCCTAAGACAGTGTAAATAGTATGTCTACTTTCTTGGGGGTAAGATTAAAAAAAAACATATATATTAGAATGGTCCTGAGATTGTCCATCTGCCAGTGTGCTAGAAGCTGTGGAGGAGCTATGTCTCCTCCAGGCAGAATGATGAATGATAAAAGTCACGGAAGTACTTCTGTACTTACTCAGCTCATTTTACACATGGGGAAATGCAACAACAACAAAATTAAGTCACTGGCTCAGTTTCTCACAGCTCATAAGTACAGAGATTAAATTTCTAACCACTACATATAATCATTATTTAGGGAGCATGGTTATTTCAGGGAAAACAGGGAGAATGTAAGACCGAAATTATGTGAGTAAGTGATGCTAGAGAGCAAAGAAGGAGGAAAGAAATTTAAGAAAGCAGCTAGCAAAAAATGATATGAGTATGCCAGAAAATCATTTAAAAATGTAATAATTAAATATAATATAAAACTTCCATATAAACACAGAACAGAAAATATGCTTCCATTGGCAAGTCGGATTCTGAGTAAAGAGAGGAAGAGATTGAAATGGTCATGCCCAACTGATTTTTTTACTCATCCAGGGGAAAAACTAGTGAGAATACGAGGAGAACAGGAATTCAAAGCTAAAGTACATTCCTCCTACACTGAAGAAATCATCAGGAGTGGCAAATGAGTCTTTTATGTCTAATACATGCTACCTTGAACTCCAATTTCCTTGCCTGATAAACCAGATGACTAAACTACACATTCCTTTTTTTTTTTTTCCTTTGCAGTTTGAAACTTTGGTGTCATGTAGCTCTTCCTCTGATACCTACATAGTGTTAAATAGAACTACTGTTTATGTTTTTCCTCATGGAATATCTTTGTCAATTCTGAGACCTACATTGATTTCTTTTGTCATTTACACATGCCAGCATGTACTATTGCTTTGTGGTGTATTAAAGAACTGTACATTTATTTAGGCATTTGCTGAAAACACGTTACACATTTTTTTCTATGTCCCCCCCTCCACACACACAATTCTCTAAAGAAACCTTGACATTTGTCATGATCAAGGTCTAAGCAATCATAGTATGTAGAGGAATAAATAAGGCAGATTGGAATGTAGATAAAGTCAGCGTCTTATACAGAATTATACGTGCAAGCTAAGCTTTTGAATCAGGAGATAGGAAGAAGAGATAGAAGTACAAAAATAAAAAAGAATTTGACACGTATATATCAAAAACTAGTTGAAATAAAAAAATGAGCAGAGGGTTTCCCTGGTACCTCAGTGATAAAGTTTCCGCCTGCCAATGCAGGAGACATGGGTTTGATCCTTGATCCTGGAAGACCCCACATGCTGCAGACCAATGAAGCCCGTGCCCCACAATTGTTGGGCCTGTGCCCTAGAGCCTGTGAACCTCAACTACTGAGCCCTCGTGCTACATCTGCTGAAGCCCTTGCGCTCTGCAACAAGAGAAGCCACCACAAAGAGAAGCCCAAACACCTCAACTAGAGTAGCCCCAGCTCGCCACAACTGGAGAAAAAGCCCGCACAGCAACGAAGACCCAGCACAGCATAAATAAATAAATATTATTTTAAAATGAGGAAAATGTAGGGGCATACATATAAATCTTCTTGAAGCAAACTCTGAGACTCTGAGTGTCCACTGGAGAAAGATGGTGTAGGTTGTTAGTAGGATTCTGATTTGGAGGAAATTAGAATAAGAAAACATGCAAGACCTGTAACAGATATTAGAAACTCTGTCTCCAAGATTGGTGTTCAAAGACTTGAAAATCTATCCAATGTAGCTTTAGAGCAATTAAAAAATATCAGCACTAAAACTGACTTATTGCTGAGTCCAGTACTTATTAAAATAAAGATAATGGCATAAGACTTAATTAAAGGAATAATTGGAGTGGATGAGGTAACACTAGATGTGGTACAAATTGTTAAGCACCATTTTCATTATAACTGTCCCTAAGTACAGAACATGTTGAGTAATATTCATATGTATAAATGTTAAAATTTTAGAGCTAGGAATTACTTTTAAAAATTACTATCAATTTCTTTCATTCTTCAGAGGCATTAACAGATTCATTCATTTAACAAATGTTTGAAGAGATCTTACTAAATTCCAGGAACTATGATAGATAAAGAAATTTAGCAGAAGTGAAATGAAACACATTACTGTCTACATGCCATTATAAATCCTTCTCCCTAAAAATCCCCAGAGTTAAGATTCATGCTATGACATCATATGATGTTATACACTACCACTCCTTTCTGCAATCTACAGATGTTAATTTGCACTTATTCTTTAAAAAATGTTTTACTATTAACAACACTACTCTGTTGTGGCTCTTAGTGTTTTAATAACCAAGCACATAGTCTTCCAATATCAATTGTTCTTAGAATCCTGAACATCCCCCTACTATGAATATATCTTTCATCTTACCTGGGCCCCTGATATACAGGAAAATGTTCTAGAATTTGATATTACCAATAATCTAACATTTTCTCATAATTTAAATTTCAAATATCCTAATCTCTAACTATTTTTAAATCTCAAAACCACAATTGACTCCAAATGATTTCTCAGCTTCTATAGTTCTCAATTCCATCCATTGATCTTCCCAATTTTCCCAGCCCTGTTCCTTCATGCTTTTATTTCTTCTTTATGCATTCTAGACTCCACTGTCTAGACTCCACTGTGTAAACCTTAATCCATTTTCTTCTTTCTCTGAAAATAAAAACAAATACAAAATTCCACATGTTCTCAGCCTCCACTTAAGCATTTACTATGGTTACAGTTAAATGTAAAACCACAGTAAGTCAGCTCACTTTAGTTAATGATTCTTAATCTCAAATAGGACAACAAACCTACCCGGGATTATATTATACTTCCCTTGTTATTTTTTCTATTCTCTTTGAAGTTTATTAAATGCCTTTTCATCTCTCCTCAAAACTCCAACACACTCTTTCACTATCACTTAATGACCTTGTTTTTATTGTGTGCTACTGCTAAGTCACTTCAGTCGTGTCCCATTCTGCACGACCCCATAGACGGCAGCCCACCAGGCTCCCTGGTCCCTGGGATTCTCCAGGCAAGAACACTGGAGTGGGTTGCCATTTCCTTCTCCAATGCATGAAAATGAAAAGTGAAAGTAAAGTCGCTCAGTCATGCCCGACTCTTAGAGACCCCATGGACTGCAGCCTACCAGGCTCCTCCATCCTGGGATTTTCCAGGCAAGAGTACTGGAGTGGGTTGTGTAGAGAACATAAAAACAATGAGAAAAGTTTTCCAAGGACTATCACTGACACATATCAATATATCTTCTTCTGTGGCTGTACTGTTTTTGTCTTGCCTGTAATTAAGAATATTGAAATTGTGATTATAGCTAATGTCAACTCTTCGTATTCATTAGAATTGATAGTTACTTAATTATTCCAATGTATTAATCCAGATAATGGCTTCTCATCTGTTCATATCACTTTACTTTCTCTCCTATATTATTATCATAAGCATACAGGTACACAGTAATATCTCATTATTTAGCAAAAAGCACACAAAATCCTCCATTTTATGTGGCTTTTTTCTTTCGCTTACCAATAAAGCATTCAAAAGAATTGTTGATAATGTTTTCTGTAACATATTTTCTATAACACTTGACACTGAATATTATTTCTTTGTTCATGAAAAACATTTTCACTTGATATATAGGACCACACTTGTTCTCATGCTACCTTCCTGGCCAATCCTTCTTCATTCCATTTACTGCTTTTATTATTATTATTTCTTGAACTTCTATAATTTATGATGCCCCAGGGACCATTCTGTAGAATTTTCTTTTATTTATATGAACTCATATTTTAGACAACCATGTCAAATTTTATAAATTTAAACCAATGTTTCTAAAACATTTTCCCATTAATGTCTCCCTAAGGAGAAAAATTAAATTGAATTTATATTCTCCCTAATAACAGAAATTAAATATTAAGAATATGAATTTGTCATATAGGTTTGAACTATGGAGAGTCACAGCACACTGTAATAGCCAAGAGTTTTCCACCCTCTAAGAGTCAATTTTCACTTCTTTGAGGGAGATATCACCACTATTGAGAGTGAAAGTTTTAAATTTTATTTATATTCTGGTAAATCTTAAATATATAACCTCAGAAAGAACCTCTTATCTGAACTCCATACTCATAACCAGCTGCCTAAATGACATTTTGTCAGTTAATTTTAACAAGTATCACAAATTAAAAGGGTCCCAAATCAAAATATTGATATTTATCTTCACTCTTCTAAAGCTCCTCCTTCTGAAATCTTTCCTTTCTTAATTAATGGTAAGGTAATTGTTATATTAGTTTGGGCCCTAAATTTTCAGAGCATCTTTGATTCATCTCTAGCACCATTCCATCAATACATGCTGTTGATCTAACTTAACAATTTATCCAGCATCTGACTGTTTCTCATCATTTCTATTACTAATACACTTGTAGAATCCACCATGATTCCTCAGCTGGATTATTGTAATAACTCCTAGCTTCTCTCTCTGATTTTTTTCCTGTGCTGTTCACTCACCCAACCCTAGGATTTTCTAAGTGGCAATTTAAAAACAATATAAATCACATAATAACTAAATCTTCTAACAGCATTCCATCTCACTTACAGTAAAAGTACATAAACTAGCCTACATGATTTGCATTTGAATCAGCTCTTTGATCTCAGCTTTGACTCCTCACCCAGTCTTTCCTATCTAGCCAAATTATTCTCTTTGATGGTCTTTAAACATACAAAGCAAAGCATTTTTCCATTCAAGGGTAACTGAGACTACTCTTCCTTCTAATGGACTTCTTCATGGATTGCCATGGAATATTCCCTCTATTCATTCTGTTCCATATCCTCAAAATCATTTTGTAAATTTTTTACTGACCAACCTATTTAAATTAGCATCACATCTACCCTTGCTTCTGTTTTCTCTAAAATCCTTACCACCATCCAGCATTCTACATTTACCTGATTATTTGATATTTATGTCCTCTTTCATGAATGTAAGTCTCATGTAGTCAGATATATTATTTGTTCATTGTTGTATGTATACCAGGATGCAAGGAGCTTTACAAATAAGGTGCTGAAAAATATAATTATAATGTACTTAATTATAATTATACAAGTGGAGAAAAAAGATTATGGACATATAAACAATTAAAATATATAAAAATTAAAGAATAAAAACAGATTAAGGAGGAAAGAGGGGCAGAGGGGTATAAGGAGAAAGGGGTAGAGATAGACTGACAGAGAGAAAGGAGAGAGAAAGAAATTAGAGAGATGTATCTTTCTAGAAGAATAAATTCTATGCTATATAGATATAAAATAAGTATATATTATGATAGCCTTTTCAGAAACTTTAGAAGTTTTTTTTCAAAGTAATAGGAATAATATCTCCATTCTAATCATGAGAAAACTTTACACAAACCCAAAGGACTAAGTGAATGACTAGTAAGGTACTTACTAGTAAGATCATGAAAGATAAGGAAAGACTAAAATCTTTTCACACACCGGAGGAGGCAATGCAGCCTTGACAGCTAAGTGTAATGTGGTGCCCTGGACTGGTTCCTAGAACACAAAAGGAATACTCATGGAAAAAACTGGTGAAATTTCAAGTTTTACATTGTGATAATAGTAATATACTGGGACTTCCCTGATGGTCCAGTGAGTGGTTAAGAATCTGTCTGCCAATGCAGGGGACACTGGTTTGATCCCTAGTCTAGGAAGATTCCACATGGCATGGAGCAGCTAACCTGTGTGCTGCAAATACTGAAGTGCCCACGCGCTAGAGCCCATGTTCCACAAGAGGAGCCACTGCAATGAGAAGCCCATGCATTGCAACAAAGAACCCCCAAGTAAATTAAAAAAAAATAGTGACAGAGTAACCTCTGGGGTTTTTTTGTTTGTTTGACCCTTATTAGTATAGGGCATCCCAGGTCATTTTTCAGTTCAGTTCAGTTCAGTTCAGTCGCTCAGTTGTGTCCGACTCTGCGACTGCATGAACTGCAGCACGCCAGGCCTCCCTGTCCAACACCAACTCCGGAATCCACCCAAACCCATGACCATTGTAGTCGGTGATGCCATCCAACCATCTCATCCGCTGTCATCCCCTTCTCCTCCTGTCCTCAATCTTTCCCACATCAGGGTCTTTTCAAATGAGTCAGCTGTTTGCATCAGGTGGCCAAAGTATTGGAGTTTCAGCTTCAACATCAGTCCTTCCAATGAACACCCAGGACTGATATGCTTTAGGATGGACTGGTTGGACCTCCTTGCAGTCCAAGGGACTCTCAAGAGTCTTCTCCAACACCACATTTCAAAAGCATCAATTCTTCTGTGCTCAGCTTTCTTTATAGTTCAACTCTCACATCCATACACGACCACTGGAAAAACCATAGCCTTGACTAAACGGACCTTTGTTGACAAAGTAATGTCTCTGTTTTTCAGTTTGCTGTCTAGGTTGGTCATAACTTTCCTTCTAAAGAGTAAGTGTCTTTTAATTTCATGGCTGCAATCACCATTTGCAGTGATTTTGGAGCCCACAAAAGTAAAGTCAGCCACTGTTTCCACTGTTTCCCCATCTATTTGCCATGAAGTAGCTGACCATTAATATTGAAAATTTTTTTCAGAACATAACATAACATTAACTTCCTTCATCAATAAATGATCACTCCATAATATGTCCCTAATAAAGGAATATTTTTTTAAGTGCTAGCTTATTGTATTTTGGTTCAAGATGGAAAAAAATATATAGCAATGTGTTCTTGCCATAAGTATGGACTTCTAATAGTGGATAGATCTTTAAGATTCTAATAGACATTGAAATTATCTTTGTTAAACTTTGTTTACCATCCTACACTATATTCCAGGGCTTAATGTGTGCTGTACTTTATTCCTATCCTTATCCTGGTATGTGTTGGAGGAGTTAACAACATTTGTAAAACTATTTTCACCTTCTATTCATACCACAGATGGACAATACTATGTCATTTGGTTAAGTTTGTTTTCCTCAAAAATGAAATAATGTAGTGAGTCACAAAAAGTTAGACTGACTTACCTAGATTATTAAAAAATGACATTTTTTATGATGAAATTAAAATGCTTAAACATGATTCAAAGTGTTCTCCTGAATCAAATACAATGTTTGTCTTTCAGCTATGATTCTTTGTGCATATAAATATCTTGTTCTTAGGAAATACATAAAATATGTGAAATAATTAGACAATTTTCCTTGAAGACAAGGTTATGTTGGAACTATTTTAATGGAAAAGAAGGCCTGTGGACTGTTAACAGATTACTTTTACTAATAATTGCATATTAAGTTTTTCCAAATATGGAAACTTGTGACTTACAACTGTAGACAATGAAAAGGCCTGAGTAACAGGAATAGGGTAAAAGGCATAAGGAAACCTGTACCTTCTGCATAATTTTTTGTAACCCTAACATGTCTCTATAATATGAAGTCTATTAATAAAATGTTTTTAATGTCCTATAATGTAATCTTTCACTATTTACTTTTGCCATGAGAGAATTGTTTGATTTCATTAATTTTTTTTTTCAGTGAAGAGTTCAAGATGTTATGCTATGGATGGATAATTCAGTGATAAACTGCTCTTCTCTTCTTTTATCCTTTTGAGAACAGCTTCTTAGTTCTATGTCATATTATTGAAGTATATAGATGTACTGGGAAAGCTAACATGAATAAAATATTATTTGTTTTAAGTCCTTAGTAATTATAAATAAAATAAGCTAGAATATTTATTCTATAGATAAAAAATTAAAATTATATGGTGAGAAAATACTTAAGCAAAAGGATGCATGCTATTTCTGTAAACTTTTAAAAATAAAAACATATGACTCAGATGAGTTCTAACTCAGTTCATCACATACTTCTTACTCACTTAAGTCATTAAAATAATGAGTATCACGTATTTAGCATAACTCTTTAAAGTTCTGATATTATTAAGCAAATGCAGTCATATTGTTGTTGTATTAATCTATGATTTTCCATTTAAAAAATTTCTTTTCTGCCCTCTAACAGATATCTGCTGTAATTGTATATAATGTTGGAAATGACAATTTATTTATACACAGTAATAGGAACATATTCTCACATTACATAGTTCCACATGCTATCATTCCTTTGCTGTTGTGTGTGTATGTGAATGTGTATGTGTTATGTGTGTATGTGTATGTGTGTGTATGTGTATGTGTGTGTATGTGTATGTGTATATTGTGTGTGTATGTGTATGTGTGTGTGTGTGTGTATGCACTTAATTTCCAAAGTGAAAAGAAAACACTTTAAGCTGCTTCTCTTTAAGTGGTTAATAGTTTTTACAATAAAACAAGTGACTGGTTTACTTATTTAAAACACAGTGCTATGCTTATTATTTCAATGTTGATTAAGTCCACATTTTAAAAGTGCAAGATAACTTATTTTTACTTACTAAATGTGTTCCATGATGGAATTGATGAAAAACATTACAATTTTAATCCAGTTATTGACTACAATTTGAATAACAAGGCTATGACATGCAGTAACAAACATATATATTGCCAAGTAGATATACGTTCTGATCATAGTTTGGTAAGTCTTCTAATGGATTTTGCATGTGGTCGCCAAGAGTCAGACACAACTGAGCAACTTCACTTTCACTTTTCACTTTCATGCATTGGAGAAGGAAATGGCAACCCACTCCGGTGTTCTTGCCTGGAGAATCTCAGAGACGGGGGAGCCTGGTGGACTGCTGTCTATGGGGTTGCACAGAGTCGGACATGACTGAAGTGACTTAGCAGCAGCAGCTGAGTTAAGGTCATGCTCAAAATCCTTCAAGCCCCAGCTTCAGCAGTATGTGAACTGAGAACTTCCAGATGTACAAACAGGGTTTACAAAAGGCAGAGGAACCAGAGATCAAATTGCCAACATTCGTTGGATTGCAGAGAAAGTAAGGGAATTCCAGAAAAACAAAACAAAACAAAAAAAAATCTGCTTCATTGACTTTGCTTTTGACTGTGTGGATAACAACAAACTGTGGAGAATTCTTAAAAAGATGGGAATACCAGACACCTTACCTGTCTCCTGAGAAACCTGTATGCAGGTCAAAAAGCAATAATCAGAACCTTACAAGGAAAAATGGACTGGTTCAAAATTGAGAAAGGAGTAAGACAAGGCTGTATGATATCACCCTGGTTATTTAACATACATGCAGAGTACATCATGTGAAATGCCAGGCTGGATAAATCACAAGCTGGAATCAAGATGGCTGGGAGAAATAGCAACAACCTCAGATATGCAGATGAGCCCATTCTAATGACACAAAGTGAAGAGGATCTGAAGAACCTCTTGATGAGAGAGAAAAAGCTGGCTTAAAACTCAACATTAAACAAAGATAATGACATCCAGTCCCTTCACTTCATGGCAAGTAGAAGGTGGAAAAGTGGAAGTCATGATAGATTTTCTTTTCTTGGCTCCAAAATCACTGCAGACGGTAACATGCAGTCATGCTTGTTCCTCGGAAGAAAAGCTATGAAAAACCTAGATAGTCAATTAGAAAGCATAGAGATCATTTTGCTGATTATCATCCATACAGTCAAAGCTATGGTTTTAACAGTAGTCATGTACATATGTGAGAGCTGGACCATAAAAAGGCAGAGTGCCAAAGAATTGAGACTTTAAAACTGTGGTGCTAGAGAAGACCCTTGAAAGTGCCTTGGACTTCAGGAGATCAAATCAGTCGATCCTAAAGGAAATCAAGCAAATTTGACCTTGGAGTACAGAATGAAACACGGCAAAAGCTAACAGAGTTTTGCCAAGAGAACTCACTGGTCATGGCAAACACCCTCTTCCAACAACACATGAGAAGACTCTAAAAAAAGGACATCGCCAGATGGTAAATACCAAAATCATATTGATTATATGCTTTGTAGCCAAAGATGGAGAAGTTCTATACAGTCAGCAAAAACAAGACCGAGAGCTGACTATAGCTCAGATCATGAACTCATTATTACCAAATTCAGACTTAAATTGAAGAAAGTAGGGAAAACCACTAGATCATTCAGGTATGACCTAAATCAAATCCCTTATGATTATACAGTGAAAGTGAGAAATAGATTCAGGGGTTAGATTTGATAGACAGAATGCATGATGAACTATGGATGGAGGTTCGTGACATTGTACAGGAGACATGGAGCAAGATCATCCCCAAGAAAAAGAAAGGCAAAAAAAGCAAAATGGCTGTCTGAGGAGGCCTTACAAATAACTGTGAAAAGAAGAGAATCTAAAGGCAAAGGAGAAAAGGAGATATACCCATTTGAATGCAGAGTTCCAAAGAATAGCAAGGAGAGATAAGAAAGCCTTCCTCAGTGATCAGTACAAAGAAATAGAGGAAAACATAGAATGGGAAAGACTAGAGATCTCTTCAAGAAAATTATAGATACCAAGGGACCATTTTATGCAAAGATGGGCTCAATAAAGAACAGAAATAGTATGGACCTAACATAAACAGAAGATATTAAGAGGTGGCAAGAATACACAGAAGAACTGTACAAAAAAGATCTTCACGACCCAGTTAATCACTATGGTGTGATCACTGACCTAGAGCCAGACATCCTGGAATGTGAAGTCAAGTGAGCCATAGGAAGCATCATTATGAACAAAGCTAGTGGTAGTGATGGAATTTCAGTTGCTCTATTTCAAATCCTAAAAGATGATGCCGTGAAAGTGCTGCACTCAATATGCCAGCATATTTGGAAAACTCAGCAGTGGCAACAGGACTGGAAAAGGTAAGGTTTCAATCCAATCCCTAAGAAAGGCAATGCCAAAGAATGCTCAAACTACCGCACAATTGCACTCATCTCACACACTAACAAAGTAATGCTCAAAATTCTCCAAGCCAGGCTTCAGCAATACATGAACCATGAAATTCAAGATGTTCAACCTGAATCTAGTAAAGGCAGAGGAACCAGAGATTAAATTGCCAACATCTGTTGGATTATCACAAAACAAGAGAGTTCCAGAGAAATGTCAACTTCTGCTGTATTGACTATGCCAAGCCTTTGGCTGTGTAGATCACCACAAACTGTGGAAAATTCTTAAAGATATGGGGATAGCAGACCACCTGACCTGCCTCTTGAGAACTGTGTATGCAGTTCAGGAAGCAACAGTTAGAACTGGACATGGAACAACAGACTGGTTCCAAATAGGAAAAGAAGTACGTCAAGGCTGTATATTGTCACCCTGCTTATTTAACTTCTATGCAGAGTACATCATGAGAAACGCTGGGCTGGAAGAAGCACAAACTGGAATCAAGATTGCTGGGAGAAATATCAATAACCTCAAGTATGCAGATGACACTACCCTTATGGATAGAAAGTGAATAAGAACTAAACAGCCTCTTGATGAATGTAAAAGAAGAGAGTGAAAAAGTTGGCTTAAAGCTCAACATTCAAAAAACTAAGATCATGGCATCTGGTCCCATCACTTATGGCAAGTAAGTGGGGAAACGGTAGAAATTTGACAAACTTTATATTTGGGGGTTCTAAAATCACTGCAGATGGTGACTGCAGCCATGAAGTTAAAAGACACTTACTCCATGGAAGAAAAGTTATGACCAACCTAGACAGCATTTTAAAAACCAGAGACATTACTTTGCCAACAAAGGTCCAACTAGTCGACTATGGTTTTTCCAGTAGTCATGTATGGATGTGAAAGTTGGACCATAAAGAAAGCTGAGCACTGAAGAATTGATGTTTTGAACTGTGGTGTTGGTGAATACTCTTGAGAGTCCCTTGGACTGCCAGGAGATCCAACCAGTCCATCCTAAAGGAAATCAGTCCTGAGTGTTCATTGGAAGGATTGATGCTGAAGCCGAATTTCCAATACTTTGGCCACCTGATGTGAAGAGCTGACTCATTTGAAAAGACCCTGAAGCTGGGAAAGATTGAAGGCAGGAGGAGAAGGGGATGACAGAGGATGAGATGATTGGATGGCATCACTGACTCAATGGACTTGAGTTTTAGTTAACTCTGGGAGTTGGTGATGGACAGGGAAGCCTGGTGTGCTGCAGTTCATGGGGTTGCAAAGAATCAGACATGACTGAAAGACTGAACTGAACTGAACTGAACTGAAATGAAATCAATCCTGAATATTATTGGAAATATTGATGCTGAAGCTGAAGCTTCAATACTTTGGCTATCTGATATGAAAAGCGACTCTTTGGAAAAGACCCTGATTCTAGGAAAGATTGAGAGCAGAAGGGGACAACAGAGGATGAGGTGCTTAGATAGCATCACCGACTCAATGGACATGAATTTGAGCAAATTATGGGAGAGTGAAGGACAGGGAAGCCTTTCATGCTGCAGTCCATGGACTTGCTGAGTCGGACACAAAAGAGCAACTGAAGAACAACAACTGAGTTCTTAATTGATAATTTTGTTTCTAAAGTAACAGAATCTACATATTTATAGTGTCTCTTGACACTAGAAAGATGCCACCCTAGAAATAAGATATTTCCTTACATTGTCCTGACCATCTCAAACATTTCTATGGTTCCTGTCCTAATTTAAGTATCATTGCCCACCTGTTTTCACTATACTTTCATATAATTATCTAAATAACCTGATTTTCTCTCTTCCTTCTTTTTGTTCTATTTCTCTTTCTTTTCTCATTCTATGTACCATGATAATATTAATAAAGCACCATGCCAAATGCTTCAGAACAAGAAATAGAAACCAAGCATTTTCTATTTTCACCAAGTTTCACAAACCAAGTGAAATTTTAACAAGCATTAATCTTCCACTTAGAGAACTTAGGTTTTGGTGTTATGGCACAAAGTCATAGTATATAAGAGAAAATGTGACACTTAAAAAAAAAACAACTATATTTAATAAGGTAATTGCATATAATGTAAAGGAAATTCTAAATAAAGTATTTCCTTGGCCTTCAACCAATTTCAAATGTTTGTGCATTTTAGGATTCGCTTCATAGTGCAGCTTCCAGTCTTCTAAGTTTAACATATTTTACTGAAGAAAAGAATTACTCTGCTGTATTCTTTCTCATTCAAACAGTTTTTGAAGTCCCACTTAATTGTGAAAATTTCAAAAAGCGAATAAAGTATATGAATTATTTGGAAATAAATGATCAAATCCAAAATAATGGTAATAATATGGAAAAAGAGAAAAAAAATATTGGAAAAGCAGAGCTTAGTCTAACACATTCCTTAGTTTAAACAATTAATTAAAAAGTAAGCATTCTTATTTATAAATGCAAATGTAGATATTTTAAAGCTAGAGGCTGGCACTCTGTATTAATTAATATTCTTAAAACACATTTATATCCACTTTCCACTCTATTTAAATATCCTCTTTGTTCTCCCACTTTGATTTTGTTTCTTCATGCAGTGAGATCATTAATTCCGTTATATTCCTCAACTGCGTTAGGCTTTTTCTTGTGTGCTGCTCCAGCATTTAACAAGGTTTTCTTAGCTTTTCAGGTTCAGTGAATTTGTGAAAGTTGAAGTTATGTGCATTTCCAATCTTTTTGTTTGAAAACCAAGGGGAATTGAAGTGGTTAGGGGCTGCAGGGCAGCAGTCAACTATTACCGTTAAAAAAAGATAATAATATAGTGTTAACTCTGCTAAGGAAAGTAACAAGGGAATACAAAACTAGGTTTGCAGTTGAGTAGAGAAATATCGACTCCTCAAAAGTAAATAGAAGACACAAAATACAGAACATTTCACAGAGCAATATCTAGACGTTAGGTCAGCCTTCAAGTCATTTACTACAAGCCAACTAAATTAACCAGAGAAAACTAATGCTACAGGGAAGAAGGCCAAGATTTTATCCTTAGATAGATCATTTAGTGACAAACTGTTCTTCTCTTCTTGATCCTTTTGAGGATATCTTTACAGTATCAGTTCATCTTATTGGAAATATATAGATTTATTGAGACATTCAACATTAGTGAAAGTTAATTGACTATAAGCTCTCAGTGATCTTAAAGAAAAGAATGAGCTAGAATCTCCATTCTCTATTTAACATTAAACATGTACAGAGTGAGAAAGCACTCTGGACAAAGGATAGAGATTTATAATAAAAAGTATTAATTAGTTATAATTTAATTCATTATATAGGTTATACACTTAAGCTATTTAAATTATGAATATTACTTATTGAGCAGTCATACTAAAGTGAAATTTTAACAAAATAATAAGACATGATATGCCTAAATAAATTTTCTTTAAGAAAAACATGCATTAAAAAATTCTGACTTTTATGAGGCAAACACAACATTACAATTAAGTTTATCCATTCTATATGTACATACACATTTTTCTACTTATAAATATATTATTTATATTTAAATTAAAATAGATTTAAATTTAAAATATTAGAGTGGAAGAGCAATGATAAAGCAGTTTCAGCTTTGACAATGAGACCGGGAAGTGCAGAAGATAGAAAGTTAGGACTGACCAAAGTGTTTGTCAGTATCTAGGGCCATCGGAGAAGGTAATGGCACCCCACTCCAGTACTCTTGCCTGGAAAATTCCATGGACGGAGGAGCCTGGTGGGCTGCAGTCCATGGGGTCGCGAAGAGTTGGACACGACTGAGCGACTTCACTTTCACTTTTCACTTTCATGCATTGGAGAAGGAAATGGCAACCCACTCCAGTGTTCTTGCCTGGAGAATCCCAGGGATAGGGGAGCCTGGTGGGCTGCCGTCTATGGGGTCACACAGAGTCGGACACGACTGAAGCGACTTAGCAGCAGCAGCAGCAGCAGCAGCAGGGAAGGCCATTTCTTTCAATGAAGGGAAAGGAGTCATTAGGCTGTTTTGTTGTATTTTACTCCACTACCTACAGCCTGCACCATAAGTATTGAAGAAAAGACTATTTAATGAGTCTTCTCTAGTCATTGAGAAGAAGACATGGCTTATGATATGAGCATGAATCAAGCATAATCATCAACTGAGTAATTTGGTTTTCTATTATGGGCCTCAATTTCTGTGCTACTGAAAGAAGAAATTAGCTAATATTCTTTCCAAGCACTAAAATTTTATGATTATATAAGAAGTGAAGTTTTAGACATAAATGCATTCTTCTTTAATTGTATTTTTTAAATTACTAAGGACTCATTTCTTTTACCTCTTCAGTACTAGTGGATAGCCATTAAGTACCAGTGGATATCCATTAAAGCCATGTGGAAGACTTAGATACTAGTCATGAACATTCTGTTTTACTCTCAACCAAAAAGAAAAAAAATGGTGGTCATTTTAAAATAAGTGAGAGTTAAGTGAGCTTTCAGGTCCAGGGGAATGAAGAGGCACAGCATGGACTTTTCAGTACAAAGCGTCAATTCATATTCTGAGCACAAATAGGAGCAGTAGCTTTGGAAAAGAGACAATCTCTCTCTCTTTTTTAAGGGGTCTCAAGTGGATTGGACTTCAGAATTAACTTATAAGTGGGAAGCAGCCATGCTTCATCCCATGTGGAGTGATGGGATTGTGACAAGTGGGAGTGAGTAGGACCCTCCTAATTGCTCTCAGATTCAAACATTTTCAATAACGCTGTGCTGGTGAAAGGTACTGAGGCTGCATAACATTTTTGGTATTTTCTAATATTATATAAAATATTACCAACAGGATTTATTTGCTCTTAAATCACTGACTATTGCAAATAAATGTGGAATTTATGTATTAATGGGGTCATGGTTAGGCAGAAAATGTAACCTAATCTGTGTAATTATTAAGGTATGAGAGGGAGATGGCTTCCCTGATAGCTCAGCAGGGAAAGAATCTGCCTGCAATGCAGGAGACTCTGGAGATGCAGGTTTGATTCCTGGGCTGGGAATATCCCCTGGAGAAGGAAATGGCAACCCACTCCAGTATTCTTGCTTGAAAAATACCATGGACAGAGATGCCTGATGGTTACAGTCCAAAGGTTAGCAAACAGTCAGGCACGATAGAGCAGGAGCATGGACAAGGAGAGGGAGATAATAACTGAAATGTTTCCTCTACATGAGTAGTGTTTCTTCCTGAATTGAGCATCCTGCATGTTAATTTTAGAATCAAAATTTGTCCTAAAGTGAGAAACAAAAAGGCATAAATTTTGTTGTTGTTAATCAGAGGCTATATCTGTAGGTCTCATAAAAGAATGTGCATAGTGGTTGTCTGCACTTAGAATTGTTAGTCAGTCTTGATTTGGGGTAAATTAATTTAATCCCATGAGTCTAATTAACAAATATAGCATATGTGTTACGACAGGTACCAATCTGGTCAGACAAATGAAAAGTAATTCCTCTCTGTGACAGGGCTGTGTGTGTGTGTGCGTGTGTGTGTATGTTTACATGTGATGAGAGAGAGACAAAGATAGACAGAGAGAGACAGGAGAAAAAAAGAAAGAAAGGAAGGAAGGAAGAAGAAGGGAGGGAAAATAATTTGCTACATGAAAAACTGAAGAGATGCTATAAATCAGAGACACTAATATTGGTGATAGAAGAGAACTGAATTATGCTAACAATGTAATCTTTCTTAATCTTTGAATTCACTTGTGTTTTCACCTGAAATGTCAATAGGAAATTATTATAGATGTGCCAATAAATAGTTAAATTGTTTTGGAGCATTGAAATAAACATAAGTAATTACATACAGTCTTTTCAAGTTGACTAGTAAAAAATAATATAGAAAAATATTGTCCCTTTGTCAATATATTTAATGAAATCTCCCTTCAGTATCTCCATTTTCTGGTAAATATTTGTTACAATTAATTGTAGTATGTATCTAGAATGTTCTTGATGGTTAAAAAATGTAATGGCATCTAGGCAGTCATTTACATCATTTATTGTGTATTCTAAATAAATGTGAAATAATTTACTTTTATAATATGATAAATCCACAGCTAATACAGGATTGGATTGGAAAAGCAGAGCATAAGAAAACATCAGGAGGCTCTCACGATATGAGGGGTTTTAGTTGAAACAGAAGTTTAGTTGAAACAGATTCAAATGAGGGTTTTAGTTGAAACAGAAGTATGGGAAGGGCAGAACCATATTAGACTACTGTGTACCTTTTCTATGTCCACAAAATATGTGAGCAGAAAGAACTTGCAGGAGGAAAGGTAGCAGTTAGAAATACAAATTTATAGGTTCAAAAATGCTCACACAGAAAGGCTAGAGGAAATACTGATTGTTTAGTCTAAAACATGACTCAGAATGTTTTCCTGTGAGGTTGGAAGCTTTATTTTGCTTTTTTCTACTCTTATTATTTTCTACTTTACTGAGGAGAAAGTGAAAAAAAAAAATGCCAAGTGATATTAAAAAAAAAAAGCATACTTGACTAGGAGCTCTGTGTCATGCAAACCTGTTTTTAAAAGAATTCTGTAAAAATCACATTTTAGGGATGTTTGGAGAGTAAGATAGACTTTCAAACTCAGCTTTGCTATACAGGGCATTTCAGGAGTCCTTACTCCAAGTGTTTGGTCATATTTGATGATAGAATATTTTAAAATGATGTCATTCAGTACATTTAAGAAACAATGGATTGCAACTCTAGGAAAAAACTTATTTTTAATCAGAATTGACTATAAACAGCATTTTGAAATGAGTGGCCTTTTACTGAGCTTGAGGAAAGAAATGTATTTACTTTCAAATGTCATCCAAGAGAAACACATACTACTTAAACTGTTATATTGTATTCTTTTTCGTCATTAGAAAATTTATGAGGTAAGGAATGTGGATGGGACATTTGTAACAATATCCCAGGTATTCGACAGTTATAAAAATTACCTAAGAAATAGTAGATTAAATTTTGCTAAATGAACACATGAATGAATCATATGTGGCATTACTTGGAAGAACTGAAAGGGCTTACAACTCCTGATTTGTGAGGGGTAAGGTGAAGGTTTCGAGGGTTACAGGCTGCCTGGGCGGCTGAGATGATACTAGTGTCATTAACAGAGAGAAACAAAAAGAGTAAAAATAGGAAACAGAATAAATAGAACAAAAAAATATGAAAGAGAAAAAGCTCAGAATCAGCTATCTTGTTGCCAAAACAGCAACATAGAAAAGTGAAATTTCCCACTACTCAGTGGGAGAATCTAGGGGAAGTTCACAGCTAGAGACGCAGTTTGGAGTTATTTCCCCAGATTAAGAATTGTATTCCTAAAAGAAGATGAAGGGCAGAGAGTATAAAGAAAGTGGGTTGAAAATACTTCCATATTTAGAGAGTGAGATGGAGGTAAGAGTGGGCAGGAGTTAAAAAAATAAATAAATAAAACAATGACAAAAACCAGCTGATCCAGACAGCATGATTCAAGCCAGGAAAAGAAAGAGTATCACAAGGAAAAAGTAGTCAAGCCCATCAAATAAATTGGAATCATTTAAGGTTCAGAAGTGTCATCTATAACCTTCTCTCACCCCCAGTATGAACCAGAAGCAGACTAATCTAATTGAACTGACCCCCTTGGGTTCAAATTTAATTTACTAGCTCTGTCAAAACTATTTTACTTTTGGGAAATTTAACTGATTAAATGTTCATTCTCTACTGTACCTAATCATTTTACAGGCTCACACATTTCAAATTCCCCATCTGACCACCTTGAAACTTATGGCTTCCTTTAGTAGAGCTTTGAAAACACACCAAAATCTTGCAGATGTACAAAGATAAATGCCAGATACGTTCATAAGTATAAATTCCAAATATGCCTTTTATTGAAATTTGACATCAAGTTTAATATATTGATGCAGCCATCCCTTTAATGAACACAATACTGTTTTTACAAGTCCAACATTTCCTTCTCGCACGTCAACCAGTGTTTCCAACGGGTGGTTTCCCCTTTGCCTTTTATGTGATTTACTGACGCTCCATCCTGTCCTCATACAGCTGCGACTTTTTGATTAGCCTGCGGTCAGCTTCCTCCTTTCTGTCCGGTTAGCTTGTAGTTCTCCCTCTGCACTGCCTCTCAACTCTTTCACCTCTCATTATCCTTTTGCTGTCAGTCTTGTTCAGCTCAGCTTCTGTCTTCATTCTCAGTTCCCACAACTGTAATCCCCTTCTATTTTTGGTCTGCTGATTTTGGATCCATTTTCTCCCTTTGTTTTTGGCTTACTGTTCTGCTTTATGTATCTATCATGCATTAAAAAAAAAAAATCATGCTACATTTTAAATACTGCAACAGGTCTGAAGTTTTGCATCACAGAATATTATATTATCATTTTCCCTGATCCCATTTTACTCCTGAACTTATTCCCCTTATATCATTTACTTTTCTAGGCATGTTAGGGCTGAAAGTCCTCGCTCTTTGTGCAATACCCATGAATCAATATCCTTTATTGTACAAAAGCAATTGAGAGTGGTCACCAGTGAATTGCTCTTTTTGGCTACTCCAGGGAAAGACTATTTTCTTTTTTAATTATTATTTCTTATTTCCACTAAAGAAAAAACACTCTGTATAGAAATATAGAAAAATAAAACCCAGATTTATTACAAGTCACTAGTAGGAATTTTTCCATTTTTTAATTTGTTTTGATATCATGTGGTTGGAAGAAACAAAAATTCAGAATCAACAGTTCTAATCTCTAAGTTTTGTTATACCCTGTGCAACTTACACCATCACCATGACATTCAAGCATGAAAAAAAGTAAGTTCAATCACCTACTTGATGACATCTTGGCAAATGTCAATCAAAAGTGTCATGACTAAATTCAATTGTATTACAGAGTTGAGGCAAATCTCTTTGTGTCAGTTAAACACAGATTTCTTATCCATTTTAATGCTAGATGATTGACTGTCTCAAACTATATTAAATTATTAATTAAGAAGGACTATGAGGTGTGTTTTCCATTTCCTCCATATCACTATCCATCCGTTCTCTAATCTGTAAATAAAAGGCCAGACAAGAAGTTTCCTATGATAATTTCCCTCTAAATTGTTGTAGCTGTAGCTGTCGCATCCAATTCCTTGCAACCCCATGGGCTGCAGCCAGGCCTCAGGGTCCTTCACTGTCTCCCAGAGTTTGCTCAAACTAATGTTCACTGAGTCAGTGATGTTATCTAACCATCTTATCTCCAATTGTCTCCTTCTCCTCCTGCAAGAAAGTTTCAGGAAACTTTCCCAGCATAAGGGTCTTTTCCAATGAGTCAGTTCTTTGCATCAAGTGGCCAAAGTATTAGAGCTTCAGCTTCAGCATCAGCCCTTCCAACGAATATTCAGGATTGATTTTCTTTAGGAGTGATTGGTTTCATCTCCTGGCAGTCCAAGGGACTCTCAAGAGACTTCTCTAACACCACAATTCAAAAGCATCAATTCTTTGGCTCTCAGCTTTCTGTATGGCCCAACTTAATATTTCTAATTTTGTGTAATAGTTTCAATTTTGTTCACCAAAATAACAGAGATAAATGAAAAATTTATCTTGTTAACTTCCCCCTTATCTGAAACTAAATTTTAGTTAATTCCATAGAAAGCTCAACAAGAGAATTTCTAGAAAAAGTACTTAATCTGGAACATCTAAATTTATGGCAACTTGAGTTTTCTTTTCTTTTTGTTTGTGTTTTTCAAGGAAAATTTAATAACAAGGTAGATAACATATGTTTATCTAACATGTATGTTTCTATCACGGAAGCTAAAGCAAAATATCCTGTTAATTGGGTAATTTATGGCCCCTGTACGAAGAAGGCAATGGCAACCCACTCCAGTACTCTTGCCTGGTGGAGCCTGGTAGGCTGCAGTCCATGGGGTCGCTGAGGGTCGGACACGACTGAGCGGCTTCACTTTCACTTTTCACTTTCCTGCATTGGAGAAGGAAATGGCAACCCACTCCAGTGTTCTTGCCTGGAGAATCCCAGGGACGGGGAAGCCTGGTGGGCTCCTGTCTATGAGGTCACACAGAGTCAGACATGACTGAAGTGACTTAGCAGCAGCAGCATGGCCCCTGTATGTGTGTGCACTGCAGGGCAATTTCAAATATACTGTGATTATAATTTTAGAACTTCAGAATCTGAATAAGTACCACAGTTCTCACCTTTTTTATATGTAAAAAGAAAATACTTTGAAAATTCTTTGAAGCTTGGACAAAAATTCTTTTTTTTTATTTTATTTATTTTT
Source organism: Bubalus kerabau (assembly GCF_029407905.1). NCBI lineage: Eukaryota > Metazoa > Chordata > Mammalia > Artiodactyla > Bovidae > Bubalus > Bubalus kerabau. The sequence continues at coordinate 56,851,497 of NC_073635.1, forward strand.
TTTCTTTATTTATTTATTTTTTTAATTTAATTTTATTTTTTAAACTTTACATAATTGTATTAGTTTTGCCAAATATCAAAAATTCTGTAGCTATATTCTTAGATCGTTCTGTAGAGTCTTCACGATTCAGATGATACAAGGGAAGCTTCAGATCAGTGTTTTAGAGAATTCGTTTCACCTCTCATGATCTCATTAATCAGGAGAATGTTGGTGGCAATAACAGTGCAGAAGTGAAGAAGCTGTTTCTACACAAAATAGCTATCCCATATGTCTACTTCTTCTGCTACCCCTGGCTCACCTGTGTTCAAGTCCACATCCACAAGTAGACCTGATTCCGAATGTTCTGCTTGAATTTTAACTGTTTCCAAAGGTTTAAAACCAGAATGCTGAACAAGAATTTGGGGATAATGAGCAAGGCATCGGTAAATGCATTCCAAGTTGGGTCCTGACTTTTACACTGGGCTTGTATTTAATCAAGACTTCTGCCATTGCTTATCCACTCCACTAGTGCCTGGAATTACAAAGTCATCATCAATAGCATTTTTATTAGCCCTCAAGGCATTTATGATTGCACCTTTGATTTGAGTAAGTGTGTGCTTATTTGGTCCTTTGATCAATAATGTGAGAGGACAATGACCGTTTAATTTCTCAACAAAGGTGAACTTCTTTTCTTCTGATGGATATTCATAGACAAGTCCTGCACATCCCAAACAATCAGGATTTGGGCCACCAAGAGAATTTAGGGCTAGCCCACCATAAGCAAGAGCCAGCCTTTCCGTACTTCTTTTAGCTCTTCTCAGATCTAGTCTGCCTCTTTTCAAAAGCATCTAATAAAATGGTATCAATTTCCTTTCAACGAAGAACAGCAAATTCTTTATCCGAATCACTACAGACTTTCTTTTTCAGGTCTATTATTTTTTGACTCTGTCTTCAATGAATTTTGTTTTAGCTCTTACTAGTTTCTCCTTCTCCTCTCTACTCTTGTTTAAAAAAAAAACAAACAGAATTCACCTCTTTTTTTTTTTTCATATTCTAATAACACCACATTGTATCTGAGGATGCACACCTCTTTCACTATCTTTTTCATATCAGGATGCTGTGCCCCATAGTCCAAAACAAGACCTCTGATTAAGCCTGGATTGGTTTCAGGTTTATGTTTCATTCCCATGATCTCAACCATGATGAGGTCAATAGGTTCATCTTTTCTTCTTATGCCCAAAATAGAGTTCACTGTAACCTCTGTTAAGACATCAGCAAGTTCAGCATGAACTTTAGTTCATAGAGATATTCAGGGCACATCTATCTATAAGTGTTTCCTTGTCCATCTCTTTGTTTACTTTGTTCCAAAAACTGAAGTGCATTTCCTTTGAAGCTTCAAATACTTTTGTAATTATTCTGGGATGAAGATCTTCAAACATGTAGAGAGCCATGTGCTTTCAGTTCAGTTCAGTTCAGTCGCTCAGTCTTGTCCAACTCTTTGCGACTGCATGAATCACAGAAAGCCAAGCCTCCCTGTCCATCACCAACTCCCAGAGTTCACTCAAACTCATGTCCATCGAGTCGGTGATGCCATCCAGCCATCTCATCCTCTGTCATCCCCTTCTCCTCCTGCCCACAATCCCTCCCAGCATCAGAGTCTTTTCCAATGAGGCAACTCTTCACATGAGGTGGCCAAAGTATTGGAGTTTCAGCTTTAGCATCATTCCTTCCAATGAACACCCAGGACTGATCTCCTTTAGGATGGACTGGTTGGATCTCCTTGCAGTCCAAGGGACACTCGAGAATCTTCTCCAGCACCACAGTTCAAAAGCATCAATTCTTTGGTTTTCAGCTTTCTTTACAGTCCAAATCTCACATCCATATGTGACCACTGAAAAAAACCATAGTCTTGACTAGACGAACCTTTGTTGGCAAAGTAATGTCTCTGCTTTTCAATATGCTATCTAGGTTGGTCATAACTTTCCTTCCAAGGAGTAAGCGTCTTTTAATTTCATGGCTGCAATCACCATCTGTAGTGATTTTGGAGCCCTCCCAAAAAAAGTCTAACACTGTTTCCACTGTTTCCCCATCTATTTCCCATGAAGTGATGGGACCAGATGCCATGATCTTCATTTTCTGAATGTTGAGCTTTAAGCCAACTTTTTCACTCTCCTCTTTCACTTTCATCAAGTGGCTTTTTAGTTCCTCTTTACTTTCTGCCATGTGCTTTAGGAGCTCTCTAATGATTAGGACACTGGCAGTATACCATCCACAGTTTTGTCATCCTGGGCTGTTGCTACTTTGGCTGTTAAGGAGGTTGTCAGGTATTGAATTTGCAATTTATGAAGAAGCACATTTCCATCTTTAGTAGCTTGATGTCTCCAGCACCAGAAGCAAGCATCTTCATGGTGCCCTTAAGTTCCAGGTTGATCCTCAGCACGTCCTACATCCCTTGAACCCCTGCACTGCACTGATATTGACCACCAATGCTGCTTGGGCTCAGGCCACCTCGGCCTTGGGGTTTAGGATTTTCACAGCCCCCATACAGCTATGGGGATCCAGCAGAGTAAGATAAGGGTCCTGGCATATGGAAAGCCCTGAGGCAGTTCAGTGTGACCAACAACTTACTTTTTCTTTACTCCAAATTCAGAATTCTTTATACAAAGTATCAGTGAGTTTCTAATTGCCAAATTCAGCTAGCCTTTGCTGAATTGATCTTACCCTATCTCTTTGCTGAGGTAGCTTCATAATACATTTTCTATAATGCTTCTCTATGCTTGATATCTTTATCCTCTGGTTCTTCTCTCTGTGATGGTTCCTTTGTAATATCACCATCTGTCTCTGCTAGTACTTTTTATCTATGCAATTACATGCTGCTTATGCATCAGTTATTCTTAAAAGTGTATCTGCACCCTTTATTCCTCACCTTGCTTTCTAGATACTCACACATATCTGGTGGTGGGTCATATCTGTATTTTTTACAAGCTACTAAAATCTCTCCCTGACCTTACTGGATATCACTATTCCCCACTCTCCTTATACATGTTCTGCATCCTAACTCTATCTTCATCAATAGTACTATCCTCCAGTCACTAGGCCAGATCTGAGACTACCCTCCTATTCCTCAAGCCTCACAACTGGTCACTTTAACTATACCTCAGGGTCACTCAAATCACAGTTCCTGTCTCTGAGGTTATCTTTGTTCACTGAAGTTTTATGCTTTCAGGGTGAGTTTTCTACAAATCAATATCATCAAGCCCTTCTACTAACCCCTGAGTTTCTTCCCAAGACCTTGACAATGAAGAACAAGTACCTCTGGATGGTAAACAAGACTTTACATGACCTGAGCTTCACTAACTCTCCAGGTATCTACTATTGATTCCATTTTCTATCCCACTCTTTTGACAAAAGCAAAATAATTTTCTGTTCTTTCTTGGCCCCTAGTCTTTTTTCACAGTTTTCATCCATTTTCAGTGTTGCTCTAAAAAAATCTAATAAAAGTCTGTATATTCTCCTTATCCTTCTGTAAATGCTAAGGCAGTCGATTTACCACTTTTTTTTTTTTTTTTGGTATATTGTTCTCCTCTTTAGAAAAGAGTATTCAGATGAAATGTATGTTTTCAAACAACCAATAGGGGCAAAGATCTGTATTAAATGTACCTTGACATTTATTTCTCTTTATGCTTTTTTCTTCTACAAGACATACACAATTCTTTATAATTCTTCACTTTTATGGAGAGAGCCTTTTTGTTACATTTGTAAGCTTTAGAAAATTATAATATGAATCATTACCTTTCCCTGGGTTATATGGAGAAATTGCATAATTTTGATTCAATGTTTTCTATTGACACCAGCCATTTTTAAGCATAGTCACTATCATTTGAAGCCTGAATGCGCCAATACCCATTCTATGAAACAATGACTCAAAAATATCTTCCATACTCAAATAAATGTTAGAAATGCTGTGTTAAAAGTCAGTAGATGTTTTTGGTGTAGGAAATCTTAAATTTGTTGTTTTATTCATGTTCCCTTTGAATATTCAGGAGGGAGATATACAATAATAGAGTGCTTCACAAACATATTTCATCAAATAATATTTTTAAATGACAACTATTTCCTTCTATCAAATGGATTTCTGGCAGTTATTATCATGTATCAAACCAACATCAATTTTGAAAATGCTGATCTAATTTTTAACCTTCTAAACTGTCAGAAGGTATTCCTTGGACTCATTTAATTAGCAAGTCCTAAATGTTATATGAAGTTAATCTTCCATAGGAAGATAAGATCATTAGGAAATGTTGCCAAATCTATCATATTTATGTTGTGGAAATGGCTAGATGATAACTCTTGTCTTTCTTGATAACCTACTATATATTAAGGATCATGGGTTTTATAGGGAGGAAGAGATCTAGACACTATGGACATCCAGTTAGTAAGATGCAAGTTTTACTTTACAGGAGCTTCTGTCTGCTCTGGTATTTCTAGGTAGGTTTCTTATTTTAGTGTTGGCAGTATCTGGTGGAGATAAAGATGCCTAATGGCAGATTCTGTTCTTTCACAAGTGCTGGACATGATATCTGTAAGAATCTAGGTGACAAAATATGATAGTATACAACAGAGGTGGTGATATCCAATAAAATGCAAAGGGAATGCTCCAGTTTAGCATACAGGATATCCTTGAGCATCTGGGACACTTCAAGGACTCTAAAAATAGCATAGAATATAAGAAAATAAAAAATTTCCTGGGTGAAAAAGTAGGGACAAAAGTGAATATACTTAGCTATAACAAGAAAATGAAATAATGCCATTTGCAGCACTATGACTGGATTTAGAAATTACCACACTAAGTGAAGTCAGTCAGAAAGAGAAAGACATATACCATATGATAATACTTATATGTGGAATCTAAAAATATGACACAAATGAACTTACTTATGAAGCAGAAGCAGACTCACAGACACAGAGAACAGACTTCTGGTTACCAAGGAGGAGGGAGAGGGAAGAAGGAGGATTAGGAATTTGGGAAAAACAGATGCAAGCTATTATATTAGGATGGATAAACAACAAGGTCCTACCATATAGCACAGGGAGCTATATTCAATATCCTATGACAATACATTATGGAAAATAATATATATATATATTTATATATATAAAATAATATATATACAACTGAATCACTTTGCCGTAAGCAGAAATTAACACAACAGTGTAAATCAACTATACTTCAATGTGCCTGTTAAGTCGCTGCAGCTGTGTCTGACTCGGCAACCCTATGGACTGTAGCCTGCCACGGTTCCTCTGTCCATTGGATTCTCCAGGCACGAATACTGGAGTGTGTTGCCGTGCCCTCCTCCAGGAGATCTTCTGTACTCAGGGACTGAACCTGCATCTCTTACTTCTACCTGCATTGGCAGGTGAGTTCTTTACCACTAGCTCCACCTGGGAATCCCCTATACTTCAATAAGCTAAACTACACAAAAAGTGAATAGACTCTATGTTCCTCCATTTGATGCATATCTTAGGGCCTGAGATGTCCCATCGAGTATTTTCAGCAGCAACAATAGAGTGATGCTTAAAACATAGTCCTTGGCATTAATGGCTCTCAGTTTGAAGCCAGTTTGTACCAATAAGTGCGAGACTAGTAGTTACATGGATAAGTAGGTAGCTTTGAGGAAAGTGTCAATCAAGTATAATGTGTCATCTGAAACCTTTCAGAGCACTGTATTCATGCTAGGCACCTCAGAGTAAAAACCTTAAAATCAACTGACAAAGGTATAAAAGAAACAAAGTAATTGGTCTATCAGAGAAAAAGGAACAAGTCTTCTGAATAATTTCTTCAAATATAACATCTTCTGCTATAATCTTTCACTGGAAGATTTAGCTACCTAATGAGAAATATCTTCTTGTTTCTCATTTGGTTATTGTTTTGTCCTCAGTTGTAACTAAGGGTTCTGGTCCTATTATTCTACTGAATGTTTTAACCCTCATTATGGAACCCCAAGGGCTTCTCTGGTAGCTCAGATGGTAAAGAATCTGCCTACAATGGAGGAGACCAGGGTTCAGTCCCTGGGTTGGGAAGATCCCCTGGAGAAGGGAATGGATACCCACTACAGTTTTCTTGCCTGGAGAATTTCATGGACACAGGAACCTGGCAGGCTACAGTACATGGAGTTGCAAAGAGTCATACATGACTGAGTGTATACTGAACTTACAAAACCTCAAAGCCTGAATTCTCAGACATCTTAGTCTTTGCTCCCTTCTCTTAAAAAGTTGCATTCTCAGTCAACACAGAGAAAATAAACACTTTGAAGGACCTGTAAATAAATAGTCTTGATTTAATGATGAAAAAATATAGAACGTATACATTTTAGATTTAATTACCTAGATATTGCGCATTTGAATAAATTGTCTTATTTCCACTCTAGTTCCCTCAAAGGCAGTATTTCTCTCAGAATGGTATTCTTTCACACCTACACTTTAGATTCCTCATCACTGAATTTCATTCTCATTCCATTTTCTCTTAAATAATCTCTTTAGATTGAAGGAAGAAGACTTACTTCAAAAGTTTGCTTTTGAAGTACTACAAAAGAGAAGATTTAATTTTTCTAACATAAAATTAGGTAGACTTAGGTAGGAGGTGTTTTTTGGGTTGTTTTGGTTTGTTTTTTGTTTTGTACCCCCAAATTAATGTTATACTTAGTAACTTTAAAAATGCATGCCTTTATTAATAAAGTTGTATAAAAGCAAATTAAGATGGTCATGAAATCTGTTAAAAAAAAGCTCTGTTTTAGATAAATATAAAAAAAAATTTCTTGATCCATACTGATCAAGGCACAAAAGAAATAAAATTGACAGAAGCCATTCATATGATGTTGTAACTCTGATAATTTATAAGAATTCATGAACTTCAACTTACAACTATTTGAAATCTTCAAGAATTGTTTTTTTAAGAAACTGTCAGGGCACTCACCCATATACTTTGAAGAAAGTAGACAAAGCTAGAAGGATAGATACCCATATAGAAAGTAAAAATCTTGAAGTACACTTAAATTTTTCCATGTGTTTAATATTTGACAGTTGCTTTTGAGTACTAACCTCTTATTACGTAAATGTACCATATTTTTGTTTTAATGCTCCAGAGATTTAAATGAAAAAGGTCTGCACAGAAATGTACAGGGGGATGAATTTCCTGAAATATCAAATGCAATTGTTACTGACAACTGTATTAATCCTTGAAATCCATGACATGAACTCTAAAATAAAATTTTATGTAATGGCTTAAATATGGATACATATGTAATCACCTTCCTTAATAGCATGCTGCAACATTATAATGTATTTTAATTTGAAAAGCACTTTCTTTGTACCTATCAGCCCTGCAACTATAGCTCAAAAAAGAATTTATTCTTGTAAACAGGCCAAGGTATGCATTAATTCTTCAGAACAATTTTATTTAAATGACATACTGTCATATTTAAATAAATAATATTGTCTTTGGCCTATAGCTAGAAGCATGGCTTGAGTTTTAATGAAACCAAGCAAAGCAATATTGTAATAGAAAAATGAATTAAATATATTGTTTTCTTTAATTCCTGTACTTTTCATTCTTTAGAGTTTGTATCCTTACCCTGCATGATACATTTAGAACCCTGTAGCTATTAATATAATATTCATATTATACAGGGAATAAGACAAGAAAAAATACATGAAATAGTGTGTTTAAGAGCCTCATAGGGACATTTATCTTCTTAAAGCTGAAAATTTATTTTATTTTTCTATGGCCTCTAGTTCTGTAGCAATGCACTCTGTGAAGACACTGCTCTATTTGGTCAAAACCTGACATCTCATACAAAAGTTAGTCAATTGTACATTTTGCACAGAATGCATTATCACAGGCCTCATTATAAACAGTGAGGCAGTGGTTTGATTTAATTTAAATAATGTGTGACTTTGTAGAATTGGATTTACTTTTTCAGTCCTTGTATCAGATGTAACAAAGAAGCCACTTTAAAAAAATTGATATTTCTACAGATTTTTCTTGTATGAGTATAGTATGAAGCAGAAAAGTTTGGGGTTCCAGAGAGAATACAGTCAAAGGAAGATGATGATGGTTACATGGAGCTCCGCACATCCACTCTGAAGTTCTAGATGTCAGTTGACACTTCTTGGATTTGTTTTTCTTAATCTCAGGATTTGACTCTAGAAGATGATTTCCTCTTCGCCCTCTTCATCTTTTATCTTATATCTGTTTCTTTCCACTGTCAGAATTCTTATATGATCCTGATAACATCATCCTTATATTGCTGGATATTTTTAGCTAATTTTTCCAGTCCCTAATATCTCTTCCTTCTAAACAATATTTAACAGCAAATTATTCTTCTTAAAACATTATTTAAATTTTAAATTCATATTGTACAGTAAATAATCCTCTAAAAACTTTTAAAATCAAATCAAATTCCTATCTTCCATAAATATTTATAATTTTCCTGGGTTATCCATGCAATAATATATTTAATAATAATACATATTTTAGAAAGGAAAAACAAAAAAAATATGTAAGGAAACAAATCTATGAAAATACCCAAAACTGTAAAACGGGCCTAAGAGGCCTAACCTGAGAATATGGCATCCTTTCTTACTATTTTGGTACCTATGACAGATATTACCCCTGTATTGGTTCTCCTTGTATTCTAGGCATTCTGGAGAATTACATTAATCTTCATAAGGTGTGATCAAGTAATGTGGTCTGCACAGTGAAACCTGAGAGGCAGAGCACCCATGTGGTACTTGCAGGCAGAGGCAATTCCATTGACAGACATATAGTAGTGTGCTGCTGCTGCTGCTGCTAAGTCGCTTCAGTCGTGTCCAACTCTGTGCGACCCCATAGGTGGCAGCCCACCAGGCTCCCCTGTCCCTGGGATTCTCCAGGCAGGAACACTGGAGTGAGTTGCCATTTCCTTGTCCATTGCATGAAAGTGAAAAGTGAAAGTGAAGTCCCTCAGTCACATCCGACTCTTAGCAACCCCATGGACTGCAGCCTACCAGGCTCCTCCATCATGGGATTTTCTAGGCAAGAGTACTGGAGTGGCCTGCCATTGCCTTCTCCGATATAGTAGTGTAGGAAAGAAATAAATCTTTGTGTTTCTAAGATATTGATGCTTTAAAATTATTACATCCTACATGGGCTGATATAGTCCTCTGAAGACTACTTTCCAGCTCCAGGTAAGAGAAAATATATTTTTCACTGTTTTACCTATCTGTTTTGAACCTAGAATCTGTGTATATGCACGATGACATTAAATCCTTCAAATAATAAGCCTTAGAGAGAGAAATGTGTTAGAACTTGCAGAATCTCTTATTCCCAAAGTGACAACATCTGACTTAGCAGTTATAACAGTCTCAATCATGCAAAAAGGCCCAAGTTGACCAAAAATTTTTGTAATTGACATCACATACTGTTGTTTAACTTTCATTTGCTTACTCATTATTTACGTGGGAAAAAACTTATTAAATACGAAATCATAAAATAGTGTGATGTATTTTAGCCCCTATTAACTAGCAAGGTAAATCACAAATCTTGTTCCTAGTGCTTAGGTTTTATGATGAGTCAAATGTTTTGAAAAACTTTTCACATGTTAGGGTTGAATCAGAAACATTCATTCCTCATACATACAGATTAATAACTTTATAAAATCATGAGCATAAAATAAGCTGTAAATTTCATAGAAAGTAATTAAGAGGAAGAAATAAAAATGCAGTATATGTTGGTTGACATTTAAATGCCAAAATTTTATATTTGACTTATTTTATACAGATCAATGGAGAAAAAATTCATATAGTTGCATAGAGCTATATTACCTTATCTTTCAGATGAAAATTTGCTCACATATTTAACAGGAGGATCCATGTTTTTACTCCAATAATCCTAAGGAAAAAAAAAGTATATAGGAAATTTTAAGTGCTTCAGTTTTAACATGAAAAAAAATAACACTGCCATAAATAAGCTAATAAGTAATAAAAAGGTGATTTATAATATAGTTTCCTTAAGATAAGACATGTGTAGGCAATTTGGATGAGAGTCTCTCAGTTGTGTCCAACTCTTTGCGACCCCATGACTATACAGTCCATGGACTTCTCCCAGGCCAGAATACTGGAGTGGTTAGCCTTTCCATTCTCCAGGGGATCTTCCCAGCCCAGGGATTTGAACCCAGGTCTTGTTCATTGCAGGTGGATTCTTTACCAGCTGAGCCACAAGGGAAGCCCATGTAGGCAATATATTAGCGTAGTAATGTTTGAAGGCAAGAGATCTTAAGATAGATTGCCTAGTTAAAATGATGCAGTCCTACTTACCAACTATGTGATATAGGGAAGTATATTTCACATCCCCAATTTAAAGATCCCTAATATGCTAAATGGCGGAGAAAGCGATGGCGCCGGACTCCAGTACTCTTGCCTGGAAAATCCCACGGTTGGAGGAGCCCAGGCTGCAGTCCTTGGGGTCGCGAAGAGTCGGACACGACTGAACGACTTCACTTTCACTTTCATGCACTGGAGAAGGAAATGGCTACCCACTCCAGTGTTCTTGCCTGGAGAATCCCAGGGACGAGGGAGGCTGGCGGGCTGCCGTCTATGGGGTCGCACAGAGTGGGACATGACTAAAGCGAGAGCAGCAGCAGCAGTAGCAATACGCTAAATGGAAACAGACTACGATTCCATATGGCCATTTTGAGAATTAAGTGAACTGAGACAACCATAATCTCTAAAACAAAATAATTACTCAATATATATTAACTTAAAAATTAATTGGAGGATAATTGCTTTACAATATTGTGGTGGCCTCTGCCATACAATAATGAGAGTCAGCAACCAGTGCACATATGTCCCCTCCTTCCTGAACCTCACCCCTACTCCCCAGGTTGTCAGAGAGCATCAGATTTAGCTGCCTTTGCCTGAGCAACTTACAGCTATTTACACAGGGTAGTGTATATATGTCAATACTACTCTCTTAGTTTGTTCCACCATCTCCTTCCCCTGCTGTTTCCAAAGTCTGTTCTCTATGCGTGCATTTCTATTCCTTACCTGCAGTTAGGTTCATCAGTACCATTTTTCTAGATTCCATATGCATTCGTTAATACACAAAATTTTTCTCCTTCTGACTTACTTCATTGTGTATAACAGGCTCTAGGTTCATCCACCTCCCTAGAACTGACTCAAATGCGTTCCTTCAACAGCTGTATTAACTTTGATATTGGTGTTTTCTGAACACGAAAAGGACTGTGGTGAGTGGTGTTTCAAAAGTGGATGTTTCAATGGATGTTTACTTGCTTAAAACTTTCCCTTCATATAGTATAATGCACTTTAAGAGGATATGTGTTTTATAATATTCTCATAGAACTGATGGTAACTGTAGTGTTTTATACTTATTGACCAAACTTTTTTAATATTGAAGTATCATTGATATTAATTTACTTTAAAAAATTAAAAAGAAAAGTAAATGAAAACCTTAGCAGTGAAAGTAAAATTACACTGAAGAGGTATCTGTAGAATCAACTGTTCTTTTCTATCACCCCTTTTATTTAAGATTCAGTTTTAGTGGGGCTTCAAATTTATTTCATTACCCACTTCATTTTTCTGATAACCATTTTCTAAATTAATACAATCACTCATTTTCTGAGTATACAAACTGGGTATACTCACACTTTCTTTCTGAAAACAGATAATTTGGGAATAACCTTTTTGTCTTTAAGAAGCTTAGATGTATAATGCAGGCAAATGCATGTACACATTATTACAATATCATAAAACAAAAGTTAGAAGAGAAGTATTTACAAAGAACATACAATCATATTTCACGGGTAGGTCAAGTAAGGCTAGCAAAGGAGAAGACAGCTGATCTATGTCCTGACTGTTCAGGAGGCACCTCAGGGGATGAAGGGCAGACATGAAGGAAAGGGCGTTGATGGAAGTGTGGACTTCCAGGTGTATGAAGTGGATTACTCAAGAGGCAGGCAGCATCTAAGACCCACTGCATCTAAGAATCAGCAAGTGTTGGCTGCAAGGGATGAAAAGCGGGGAAAGTGATAGGTACAAATCATGAAGGGCCTTGTATCACCATTTAAATATACTTAGTGCTTATTTGCTAAATTATGGAGAGCCATTGAATGTTTTATGGAATGTGAAGTTGTAATCATGTTATAGAGATAGAGGCAAGGGCATTGGCAAACTAATAATTGATTGGATATGGAGAACAAAAGAGGAAGAGTAAATAGTCTTCAAAGTTTTCTTGGTCTCCGGTTACACTGAGCAGCAACTAAATTAGACTCATAAAAATTGTATAGTGAAAGCAGATATGTTTGCATTTAATGGAAAAACACAATAAAAACCATTAGACCATGTAATCTGGATTTGGTACAGGTAGGTACTAACTATTCTATATCATTTTTCAGGAAAAATCTTTGGTTCTGAAAGTTTACTTGATTAGCTCTATATCTACAAAGGAGGTTTATTTAAAACAAAATAGTGCAGTAGTCAAAGAACTTTACAAAAAGGAAGGAGAAAGAACAAGTGTTGTATCAAATTGTGTAGTATTCAGCAGGTCCTTAATATGTGCTATGTGATAATTATTGCTGTAATAAAAGAAGGCCTCCTTTCAACTCTTAATTTTCTAAACAGCTCAAGTCTGACTCTTTGAGGTAATAGGTGAGATTAAACACCATCATAAAATGTAATATAGAAGTACCATTCTATTTCCAGGGGCATATTGAATGAACTTATAATAGGCCAAGTCCAGGAGTTACTCATAAAAGGCTGGGTATCAGATTTTACAGTTGAAGGAGCTCCTGTAAATCACAGTATGATGTGTTAAAGTTATTCTCAGTATAAAGTTATGCAGAGAGAGGCAGAGATTATCTCAGGTAGGTAAAAATCTCAGCACAATGCAGCATACACAGCAATCCAGTCACATAAGCAAGTTATGGCCAGCTTTAACACACTGCAGTGAGGAAGTTATTTCTCAAAAAGAGTGTTTATTTTCTGAGTATAAACCACACATTCTCTCTCAAGCTCTTTCATTCTTGCAACTTTCTGCAAGTTTGAAAAGTGTCTTAAAGTTTTAAATAAATGAACCAGTAGCTTTAAAAAAGGGGGAAAAAAACAAATAAGTTTGCCATGCTTATTTTTTTGCCTGAAACTAAAAGAAAAAGAAAAATGTGGGTGTCAATTTTAAAATAGCTTTACTTTTGAATGTGTTTGAATTTTCATCACATACTTTTAAAATGCAGAAATACATTTTATGCTTTCTTAAAATTTTTTTATATATGACCTAAATGATAAAAGTTTCAGACTTAGAATATAAAAAAATATATATATATATAGCTATCCAGAATGACTCTTTTTCGAAACTCATTGAAATTCCTTGTATTTATATATCCATTAGATGACATAAATAAACTCATGCACAGTTCAGTTCAGTTCAGTTGCTCACTCATGTCCAGCTCTTTGAGACCCCATGAACCGCAGCACGCCAGGCCTCCCTATCCATCACCAACTCTTGGAGTTTACCCAAACTCATGTCCATTGAGTCAGTGATGCCATCCAACCATCTCATCCTCTGTTGTCCCCTTCTCCTCCTGCCCTCAATCTTTCCCAGCATCAGGGTCTTTTCAAATAAGTCAGCTCTTCACATCAGGTGACCAAAGTATTGGAGTTTCAGCTTTAGCATCAGTCCTTCCAATGAACACCCAGGACGATCTCCTTTAGGATAGACTGGTTGGATCTCCTTGCATTCCAAGGGACTCTCAAGAGTCTTCTCCAACCACCACAGTTCAAAAGCATCAATTCTTCGGTGCTCAGCTTTCTTTATAGTCCAACTCTCACATCCATACATGATTACCGGAAAAACCATAGCCTTGACTAGACGAACCTTTGTGGACAAAGCAATGTCTCTGCTTTTGAATATGCTGTCCAGGTTGGTCATAACTTTCCTTCAAAGGAGTAAGCATATTTTAATTTCATGGCTGCAATCAATATCTGCTGTGATTTTGGAGCCCCCAAAAATAAAGTCTGACACTGTTTCCACTGTTTCCCCATCTATTTGCCATGAAGTGATGGGACTGGATGCCATGATCTTAGTTTTCTGAATGTTGAGCTGTAAGCCAACTTTTGCGCTCCCCTCTTTCATTTTCATCAAAAGGCTCTTTAGTTCCTCTTCACTTTCTGTCATAAGGGTGGTGTCATCTACATATCTGAGGTTATTGATATTTCTCCCAGCAATCTTGATTCCAGCTTGTGCTTCTTCCAGCCCAGCGTTTCTCATGATGTACTCTGCATAGAAGTTAAATAAGCAGGGTGACAATAGACAGCCTTGACGTACTCCTTTTCCTATTTGGAACCAGTCTGTTGTTCCATGTCCAGTTCTAACTGTTGCTTCCTGACCTGCATACAGGTTTCTCAAGAGGCAGGTCAGGTGGTCTGGTATTCCCATCTCTTTCAGAATTTTCCACAGTTTGTGGTGATCCACACAGTCAAAGGCTTTGGCATAGTCAATAAAGCAGAAATAGATGTTTTTCTGGAACTCTCTTGTTTTTTTGATGATCCAGCAGATATTGGCAATTTGATCTCTGGTTCCTCTGCCTTTTCTAAAACCAAATTAACATCTGGAAGATCATGGGTCATATATTGCTGAAGCCTGGCTTGAAGAATTTTGAGCATTACTTTACTATCATGTTAGATGAGTACACAATGAGCTCAATAAACAGCTGCAAGAATAATATAAATAACTTTCACACACCCATCACCAAAAGACCCTTCAATTTTCCCAATAACATTTTTTTTTTTTAACAGCAAAAGGATCCAAGCCAGGATCACAGATTGTACTCACCTATTATGTCTTTCCAGAGTCCTACAATCTGGAATATTATCTCAGCTTTTCTTGGCTTTCATGATCACAACATTTTTAGTACAAAGCAATAATTTCATAAACCATCTCTCTGTGTGTTTTTGAGTGTTCTCATGATTAAATTTAGGTTATTCATTGTTGGCCAAGTCATTACAAAAGTGATACTGCATTCTTCTCATCTCATTTTGTCAGAAGACTCCAAAGGTCTATTTCACCCTGAACTAGTGATGTTAACTTGGGTTACTCGATTAAGATGGTGTCTGCTAGGTTTCTCCACTGGAATTAGCAAATGCTTTGAGACCATGTAAAAATCTCATTTTTCATTCCATTTTCCCCATTGATTTAAACATTCATTGACATTTCTTACATAAGTAGGTTATTTATATAATGCTTGCTAAGTGCAATTTTCTAATTTAATAATTTATTCTACACTTACTAGTTGGTATTTTATGAAAAGGAAGAGATTTTACTTCTGTTTATTTATCCTTCTGTTTATTAGTATTGGTTTTGACCTATAGACTTCAATTTTATTTAATAGGTAATAACCCATTATTTGTAGTATTTTTATGCTACAAATGATCTAGATTTGATTAGTGAAAGCCCCTTGAAGGCAAGTTTCTATGTTCTTTTGATATGTCCACATGATTTGGTGAGCAATTCCTTACTTTTCTCATAAAGTAAACTTTTCAGTTTTAAATTATTCTTTCCTTGCTTTGGTCCTGACAATCATTTCTTAAAGTACTTAGAAACCAGGTCCTAAATTCTAGGCTGCCCTCATTATTGCTCCCAGGGGTGCTCAGAGGAAAGAAGAATGGAAGGAAGTAATCTAAAGAGGAAAGAAGGGAAGCTCTTCTGTTTTATGTATATTAAAGCATACTGTTGATATCAAGCAATTTCTTTCCTTTATATATTAATACTATAGGATATATCTCTAAAATCACAAATATATGAATATTTTCATAATAAAAATATCATTTTATTTAAGATATATATATATATATATATATATATATATATATATATAGACACACACATATATGTTTCAACAATAACTAATACCACTATTGGCTCAAAAATGTATATTTGAAGTTTGGTGTGTTCAGATCAGTCCATATTAAAATATAGAAGTATTCATCCAGTATTCTATTGATATTTCTTAAGTCTCTTTTAAACTACAGAGGTCCTTCTTCAACTTTTAAAAAATTCCATTGGCTTGAAGGGACAGAGGTAGATGCCCTTGACTAAGGTCTTAAACTTCCCCTCAGCTTGACTAAACTTCAGCCAGATATCTTCCTGACTATAGGCCTCTGACCTATTCTTTCTTACAGCATTTACTTTAGAAAACCTGCAATTGTAAATTTTTTCTCACACAATTTGAGGTAGAAATCTCACATTTTCTTGAGAGTTTTACAACCCAGGAACATTTTTGTAAGGACCTGGAATTTTTTCCTTTGAAATGTAATTATCTAGGAAGATAGGGTCCCCAATTCCAGGTCTCATGGGAAGTGGGGGTGGGGACAATTAAGAACTGACTAGCAAGCACCTGTGGCTTAGTCACATTGAACAACCACCCTCCTGCCATAGCATTCTCCAGTACTTTTTCACAAGCTCACCCTAATGCTGAAAATTCTACTGCATTTTATTTAAATAGAGTTGAGTTCAATCTCTCCCACCCTTACTGGAACTCTCTTGAATAAAGTCTTCCTTCTCTATTTAACTTGTACAGTTTAGATTTTCTCTAACATTAGGTTGCTGTGCTTTCCTCTGAAGTCATCTGTTTGATTCTCTGTCATATAATGTATACTTATTTTCTGTTTTTTGGACTGAACATTTATATCCCCTCAAAATTCATATATTGAAACCCTGACACCTATTGTGATGGTATTTGGAGGTGGGCCTTTGGGAGATAACTAGGATAACATGAGGCCATGAGGGTGGAGCCTGCATGACTGGACTCCTGTCCTTATAAGAAGAGGAACAGAGCAGAGTGTTCTCTCTCTCCCTTCTAAGTGAAGACACAGCAAGATGGTGGCAATGCAAGCCAAGATGAAGGGCCTCACCAAAACCAGATTGTGCTGGCCCTGATTACAGACAGAGAAATAAGCATGTTGTCTAAGTCACCCAATCATTGGTACAGTTGTCCCTCAGTATTTGTTGGGGATTGGTTCCAGGAATTGTCATGGGTACCAAAATGAGAGGATGCTCAAGTCCCATAGTCTTCCATCCATCCATATATGTAGGTTCTGCATCCACATATTCAGTCAACTGTATATTGTAAACACAGTATATGGTCCAGGGTAGGTTGAATCTCAGAATCTGAAACCCACAGGTATGGGGGACTATTTTGTTGTGGCAGCTTGAGCTAAAACATCTATGTTTCCTTATACTGAAAGGTAGCCATAAACTCTTAATTAAATTTAGATATAATTAAAAAAGTGATTCTATTTTATTAATATAGGGAAAACATGCTATGGACTGAATTTTGCCCCCCCGCCTCCTATCACCAAATTCACATGTTGAAACTCCAACCCTAATGTCATTGTATTTGGAGACAGGATCTTTTAAAGGGTAATTAAAGATTAATTAATTGGACTTCCCTGGTGGCTCAGATGGTAAAAGCTTCTGCGTACAATGCGGGAGACCCGGGTTTGATCCCTGGGTCAGGAATATCCCCTTGGAGAAGGAAGTGGCAGCCCACTTCAGTACTCTTGCCTGGAAAATCCCGTGGACAGAAGGAGGAGCCTGGTAGGCTACAGTCCATGAGGTCGCAAAGAGCCCGACACAACTGAGAGACTTCATTTTCACTTTCTTAAAGATAAATTAAGTCATGAGGGTGAGGCCCTAATCCAATAGGACTGGTGTGCTTATAAAAGGAAGAGACCCTGGGAGTGCACACAGAGAAAAGACCATGTGAGAACACCCCACAAAGTAGCTATCTTACAAGCCAAGGAGACCAAGGGAGGCCTCAGGAGAGACCAAACTTGCTGACACCCTCATCTTGGACTTGCAGTCTCTAGAAATGTGAAAACTGTCATTTAAATTACCCCCTCTGAAGGCAGAGACAAGATGGGAAAGTACTGAGCTCACCTCCTCTCTTAAAACACTAAAATCACAACTAATTGCTGAACAACTATCAACAAGGAAAGACTAGAACCTACAAAAAAGATACTCTACTTCCAAAGACAAAGAGGAAGGCTCGGAATGCCTCTGGGCACACAACCAACAGAACCAGAAATACAGCCCCATCCATCAGCAGACAGGCTCCCCATAGTCTTCCTGAGACCCCTTATACCTCTAAACACACCTCTTGACATGTCTCTGGCCACCAGAAAGTGGGCAGACACCAGTCCCTCTCACTAGAAAGCCTACAAAAACCTTTTAGAGCAGCCTTACCCACCAGAGGGCAGACACCAGAATTAAGAGGAACTACAGTTCTGCAGCCTATGGAACCATGAACACAAAAAGGTAGACAAAATGAGACAGCAAAGGAATATGTTCCAGACAACAAGATGAAACACTGGAATACTTAACTGAAATGGAGCTAGGCAAAATACCTGAAAAGGAATTCAGGAAAATGATAGTAAAGATGATCCAAGATTTTAGGAAAAGAATGTAAACACAGACCAAGAAGATACAATAAATGTTTAACAAAGAGCTAGAAGATATAAAGGATAAGCAAAGTTGAGCATTACAATAAGTTACCCAATCTGTGTTAGTTTTTAAGGACACTCCCAGCTAACTAATGAGACATAAGCTATCTACACTTAGCAGTGGTAAATTTTATTGGTATATTCAAATAGCAACAGCTCAAACTTCTATTCCAAAGGTGGGGGTTGGGGGGAAGTGGCTGATTGCAGTTTCTTAATTAGAATCACTTTTAAACCATGTGTTGCCCTGGTGGTATACATAACCAGTTAAATCAAACACTCAGAGTTAGTATCCAAGTGAAAGTATTTTTCATCAACTTAATGGATTTAAAAATCACATACATATATTCTGCTCCTGTATAAGGACCTGTCTTCTGGTTCAAGTTCTGGTGACTTGAACTTCTAAAAGTTTTGTGTAAATATAGCACCTTGAGAAGGGAATGGTAAACCACTTCAGTACTCTTGCTCATCACTCATCACATATGATTGTGAGAGCTGGGCCATAAAGAAGGCAGAACGCCAAAAAATTGATGCCTTTGAACTGTGGTGCTGGAGAGGACTCCTGAAAAGCAAGGACAGCAAGGAGCTCAAACCTTGCTGTCAATCTTAAGGGCGATCAACCCTGAATATTCATGCAAGGACTGATGCTGAAACTGAAGCTCCAGTATTTTGGTCATCTACTGTGAATAGACGACTCATTGGAAAAGTCCCAGATACTGGGAAAGATTGAGGGCAGAAGGAGAAGAGGGCGTCAGAGGATGAGATGGCTGGACAGCATCACTGATGCAATGAACTTGAACTTGGGCAAAATGAGAGATGGTGAGGGACAGGGAGGCCTGGTGTGCTGTTGTCCTTTGGGTCACAAAGAATTAGACATGACTGGGTGACTGAACAACAACAACAATATAACATGTTGAATGTCCTAAGATTGTTAGGAAGAGCCAAAGTGTGGTAATATAAAGCTTCATAGTACAGTACTACCTCTAGAGACTGGACAGGTTAGAATTATTCTTTATACTAGCATACCAATTTGTATTAGACATGTATATTATTTTAGTACTTTCTTTTCTTTCTCCCTTCCTTCCTCTCTCCTTTCCCTTCTTCCTTTCCTTTCTATTCCTCCTAACCTCCTTATTTTCTGTATTTTTCCTGATCTCCCTCAGTCAGATAATTAGCTATTTTATTTTATTGCTTTTTGCCTATGTTTATATCCCTGCTTCTCCCCCTGTCATTTTACTGAGTTTAACTTACATTTTAGCTGTAAAACAAACTAAAAAGGAATTGAATACTTTCAAGAGCCCAGGAGCCCATTCTATCAATAGTGATTGACATTGTGATATAGCTAAAGCCTGCCTAAATACAGTGTTCCATGTGGGGAAAATCCTATTTTTTGGAGTTTTGTATAGTTGCAGAATTACTCTATCACAGTCATGGCTTTTAGAATCCTGCTACTCTTACCAACTTCTCCATTTCTCTCTGCCACCAAGAAGCCCACATCTCTTAGCTCAAACTCTGCTCTACCAACCTCTGAATGTTTTCTCTACTTCCTAGTGTTTATTAACAACTGTTCCTGAGGACATCTCTTGGATTTAGGATTATTAAGAGGAAGAGGGAGGTATTTTCACTGTGTTAAGTCTCCGGGCCAGAAGGAAGGCTTGGTGCTATGGATCGGCCGTTCTCTGCGGCTCACGTGCACACCCAAACTCCCTCTCTGCTCAGCTACCATGTATAGATCTCAGTCACTTCTTCAGTGGCATCTGTGCTCTTCATTTAAACTCGTGGTTCACGTACATTAACTCCTTCAGTCACACTTTTGTTATCACAGGAACTTAACTATTTATGAATATCCTAGACTATCATCCTCAATCTTTCCCATTCTCTATAGAAACAGTCATCTACACTTATTCTTAAGTATCCATTGCACTGACCTCTACATTTTCTTTCCTTCCCAGTTTCATTTCCACCAATTGTTTATAATAGTCAAACTTTTGCAAACTTTATCAGTTGACTAGCCTCTTTCTTTTACCATCATCTTTAACTGGTGAACCCCAGTCACAGGTGAGGTCAACTGTCTTCTTAAAAAATCATGCAATCAATTTCACTGATTTAGTTTTAAATAAATGATAACATAACTCCATGACTATTCAACACAGCCTGGTGATCTTATTCTGTGTCCTTAAGAAGCTCACTTTTTTATTATATATAAATATTACTTAATCATTTCATTTTTATCACAACTGTACCCAACACTCAGCTCATGGTTTTGAATCCTACTTGATTAAGAAAGTAAGAACCCCTAATATTTAGTTTTGGATCATAGGAACAAAGTAGGACCATTGCAATCAAACCCAGTTACACCTGACCTTTCTGTGGATTTCTTTAAAAGACACATGGGCATTTCCCCCCCTATACTGGAATTACATTAAAAATAAAATTGTTTTATAAAAATTGCTTCTAATAGGTAATATTCTGTATTGAGACTGGATCCTCATCAACAGTTTCAGATGAGCAGGTGATTTGATAATATGGTATAGATAATGAAAATGACCTTATCTTGGGAGCTAAGAGCAGTGCTGTATATTTGGCTCTATTGGTAACTTGCTATATAAATTTGTGCACTTTTCATAACGCTGTGTTTCATAGTTGAAAAATGTATACATTTGTTTAGTCAAGGCTATGGTTTCTCCAGTGGTCATGTATGGATGTGAGAGTTGGACTGTGAAGAAAGCTGAGTGCTGAATAATTGATGCTTTTGAACTATGGTGTTGGAGAAGACTCTTGAGAGTCCCTTGGACTGCAAGGAGATCCAACCAGTCCATCCTAAAGGAGATCAGCCCTGGGATTTCTTTGGAAGGAATGATGCTAAAGCTGAAACTCCAGTAATTTGGCCACCTCATGCGAAGAGTTGACTCATTGGAAAAGACTCTGATGCTGGGAGGGATTGGGGGCAGGAGGAGAAGGGGACGACAGAGGATGAGATGGCTGGATGACATCACTGACTCGATGGATGTGAGTCTGAGTGAACTCCGGGAGTTGGTGATGGACAGAGAGGCCTGGCATGCTGCAATTCATGGGGTCACAAAGAGTTGGACATGACTGGGCAACTGAACTGAACTGGAACTGGATACATTTGTTTGAATGCTCATTAAGGTTTCACCAAATTCTGACATTCTATGACTCTCTTCTTATCTACAAATCTTATTGATCTTGAAGCAGAAGGAAAATGTGAGTACTAGCTAATAACACAATTATGGTGTTAGAAAATGGCATTCATTTTGAATTAAATTTTATAATCCATAAATTAACATATGAAAAGGCATTGCTATGTAAAAGCATAGTTAGGAATTTGTCAATTTGTACAGTATCAGAGATAAATTTAATTTTAATAAAATTATTTCATTGTATTTTTAATTATGATACTCATAATTAACTTTTACAATGACCCAAGGGAGTGTTGCTCATAAGCTGAGAATGCTAGAACTTTTCTTAAAAATTTCATGGATGTTTTATATGAGAAAATGTCTCCTTGGAGTGTCATATAAACTTATAAACATGGCTCAATACTCAAATGGTATAAATCTACAGTTTCTTTGGAGTTCTTGAGCTCCATAAATCAAATCTAATCCCTAGTGTATAATATATGCTGTCAGCTGCTATGTGCTATTAATAACATGTGATATTCCCCTAAAACAAGTCTAAGACACTGTATCACATTTGCACATAATATTTATAAGTCTCTGGAGCTGAATGGGGATAATGATAATAGAAAATTTTAAATATAAAGAAATGCAGCAAATAGAAATATATTAAAAAGCAGAGTTTTTTTTTTTTTTCTGAATTTTTGTTAAATCAAGTCATTGACATAGCAACCATATGTAGGTGAAGTGCGTTTTGAAAGGCTGGAGCAATATCTTCTGTTTTTGTGTATCCCACCCACATGAAATAGTC
Organism: Bubalus kerabau; assembly: GCF_029407905.1. NCBI lineage: Eukaryota > Metazoa > Chordata > Mammalia > Artiodactyla > Bovidae > Bubalus > Bubalus kerabau. The sequence continues at coordinate 56,873,973 of NC_073635.1, forward strand.
TTGTTATACCACTGAATGTTTTAGTGGTTTTGAACAATATACCTTCACCCTTTTAGTTCTCTGTGTGTGTTAGTCACTTAGTCATGTCCAAGTCTTTGCAACCCCATGGACTGTAGCTCACGAGGTTCCTTTGTCTATGGAATTCTCCAGGTAAGAATATTGGAATGGGTTCCCATTTCCTGCTCCAGGGGATCTTCCCAACCCAGGGATTGAACCCAGATTTCCTATATCACAGGCAGATTCTTTGGAAGCTCTTTCACTTCTCTAGGTAGAGTCATATTAATTTCCTCTGTTTGGTATTCATCTCTTGATAAATACACTGGTCTGATTCAAAACATAATTTACTATATGTGCCATAATTTCTAATTTTGTACTATTTATTTAGACCTGAGTTCATTCTATCTATCTATCTACCTACCTATCTATCCAGGATGGTTGCTTTTTATATGAATCTTTATAAAACTTAATTTCATTAATTTTTTTTATTTTCAAGATCAATAGAGAATAGGCTTACAGTAGTGGAAAGAGCTGAAGAGGGGACTCAGGCTCACAGGTATATCTCTCTCAGGGATAGACCCTGTGCTACTTGTCCTTCCCTACATCATGTAGAGTCCAGGTGAATGACAAAGGTGGCAGAGTAATCTAAGGAGAAGAGAAATCAAAGAGAGATGACGAAATTGGGTATTTAGCCTGTAGACTTGAATCAGATCCCTGTGATCTTTTGAAAGTTATTTAAGCTCTCTGTACTTCTGCTTTCTTGCCAACAAGATATGAGTAATTAGGAGTTATAGAGATTGTGTATCACAATGCTTACAGTACTGTGTGTGCCCAGTAAACTCTAACTATTTTCATAGTTATCCAACCTAATCTGAAATGCATTAAGAGCAAGTTCTTGGGTATGGAAGGGCAGGATTAAAAAAGAAAAAGAAAGAGAAATGTTTTTGAAGGAGGAAGTAAAGGGTAAATTTTCTTGTGATATAGTGTATACAAGGAGAACAATTAAAGAGGAATTTGTAACCTTAGAAAGGCTAATGGGTTTTCTTTGACTACAAGAAAGACATGACACCTTCATATGAACTGTCCAAACCTCTTAGCTTACAGGCATTTTTACATAGTATTAGAAGGAAATGGTTACCCACTTGAGTATTCATGCCTGGAGAATCAAATGGACAGAGGAGCCTGGTAGGCTATTATCCCTAGGGTCATAAAGAGTCAGACATGACTGAGTGACTAACACTTATATTTTAAAAGAAAACCTTAAAAAAAAAAAAAAAAAAAGTAACTCAGGCATCTATTTGTAAAATACACAAGAGAGTCAGGTAGTACTTATTTTGTAAATCAGCCTAAAACTATGTTCATTAATTTACCAACTACAATCTATTCAATTATTTGTGTTGATGAGATACACATTTTCTTTCATGATAATGACTAATATTAAGATATAAGAATTACCCACATTTTCAAGAAGACTTAGAAACAAATTCTGGTCTTCAACTGGGGATATTATCTCATCTCTTTGAAAAAGTTTTGTTTTAGAGGAAAACTTGAAATGGCTTTATACACCCTTTTTGAAATTAACTCAAATACTGACATTTCCAAAATTAGATTGGAAGGATTAAGAGACAGAAATGTGATAAATCAGCTTATCTTACAAGGCTGTTGGTAGGAACATGACAAAGAAAACAATGGAAATATTTGCTGCACTGTGTATATATATATAAGAGCGAAGAAATCACTAACTTTTTGCATATTCTTGCTAATATTAAATCCTTTCATAAGTCTGAGAGAAAAAGACTTTCATCTGTATTCATCTTTTTATTGCTCTAAATATAAACTGTTTTTAATTAGTGTACAAACTAAGAACTGTGCTAATTAATCAGATAAAGGAGATTAGATTTGGACCATCAATCAGTTTTAAAATGGACTTCAATTAAGCAGTTACCTTAGCAGAGAATTTGTAGACATAGTCAGTAAAGCTTTTTCTTAGGAGTTTTCATCATATATATATATATATATATATATATATATATAAATCTCCTAAAATAACTTTAAAGACCCTTCTTGAGGTTGACCTAAAATATTTGTTATTGGTAATTCAACATGGTGTAAGATGTCTTTATCCCCTCATCTAGCAATCCTCCCAGTACTCTTAAAAAAAAAGAGAAGAGGGGAAGGGTTTTATTATATATTATTTCACAAATTGAAATAACGGTTGTATAAAATCAGGAAAAGAAGTAGAAGCAAGTCTAATCTGAATTGAGATTAGTATAGAAAAAAGTGCTATAATTTTGCTTTGCTTTGCTTTATCTTTAGTTAGAACACAAATTTGACTCTGTTCTGTTTAATAAAGAATGCAAAGGGGGCATATGGTCAATGATGCAATTTACTGTGGTCATTAAACGAAAAGAAACTTGTTTTTTCAGATCCCTTTTTTATAACTCAGTTTATTCATACTTGGGCTTCCCTGGTGTCTCAGTGGTAAAGAATCTGGAAATGCAGGATATGCAGGAGACATGGTTTCCATCCTTGGGTCAAGAAGGTCCCCTAGAGGAGGGCATTGCAACCCACTACGGTATTCTTTCTGAAAATCCCATGGACAGGGGAGCCTGGCAGGCTATAGTCCATAGGGTCTCGAAGAGCCAGACAGGACTGAAGCAACTGAGAATACATGCATATTCATACTTAATGATGTCATAAATGCTTTTGACTTAGGGAAAAACATTTCATTGAATGAATAAGGTTGAGAATGAAAATGCAAATTCTTTGGATTAGATAACTCATTAAATTACATTTAAATTTACACTGTAGGAAAATAACTTACTTAAAAAAATTCCCAAATATTCAATTATGCTAACATCAATTCAGCAAGGAAAGAAATTTTCAGCCCCTAAATACAGGTATGGAACTAAAATACTCAGGTGGGCACAGTATTCAGGTTTGCCTTATTGGCACCTGTCAACTCTGTTAATTTCTTCCAAATAATACACACTTTATGAGAATACTCAACCAATGAGGGCACATTTTCTCCTTCCTGCCTTCATTCTTTTACTTCTTTACAGATAGGATAGAAGAAATGTATTCTCTTAGGTATTGCAGATGTCATTTTCTCTTCTACGGCCACCATGTCTAAAACTACTCATTCCAGAGCTACTTTTCTGACCAGCAATAGGTGTCAAAATTAAAGACATTCTTTTGTCAAAACTTGTTTCCTTTGACTTTGGTGGTTGTGTTTTTGCTTGGTCTTTCAATTTGAAGTGAAAAGATCTAAGTTTGAGTAAGGGGAGCTAGTAAGTAATTAAGGCTAGATATTAATTCTTGACTTGCTGGCCATTTTTCTATAGGCTAAAAAAAAAAAAAAAGTCTGCATGGGAGGCCAACACTTTTGGATCCAACAATTGGAGCAGTTGATACTTCAAGATTTCGATATGACTACAACTGCTACTGCTGTATTAGTAAGAAAATAATCTTTGATCTCAGGAAAGATTGAAATCTCACTCACCAACTCTGAATTATTGGACAGTTGTACTCTGACCACCATCCTTTCTCCTATCAAGTTCTGAACAGGATCTGCAGCAAAGATCACATTGGTTTCCACAGGTGTTAACTGTCAATACTTAACAGGTAGGGACTTCCCTGGTGGTTCATTGGTTAAAAATTTGCCTGCGAATGCAAGGAACATGGGTTCTATCCCTGGTGCAGGAAGACGCTGCATGCCTGGGGCAGCTAGGCTTGTGTACCGCAACTAGTGGCCCTGCATGCCTTAGACAAGAAAAGCCACCACAATGAGAACACAGTCCACCACGATTAGTAGTCCCCAGTCACGGTAACAATGAAAGCCTGCATGTAGCCACAAACATTTAGTGCAGTCAAAACTGAAAATAAATAAATAAATAATTTTGAAAATAATTAATAGGTAGCCCTTCTAATAGTTGAGGATTTTAGCAATTAAGACTGCCGTTAAAAGTGAAGCACACAGCTTTATCAGTGAACATTTTCTAGAGTCAGAAAGAATCATCCTCTTTTTTATTTTGTGACAGAAATATGAAATCGCTTTGTTTAAAAAGAGAAGGAGGAGGAAAAAAATGAAAGGAAAGAAAGGAGGGAAGGAAAAAAGAGAGAGGGAACGAAAGGGAAAAAGAGAAGGGAAAAAAAGAAAAGTGATCTGTAATTTTTCACCTTTTCTTCATCCTACTTAGAAGTGAGAAAGATCTAATTGTATTAAAAGTGTGTATTAGTTGCTCAGTTGTGCCTGGCCCTTTGCAACCAGGCTCCTCTGCTCATGGGATTCTCCAGGAAAGACTGCTGTGGTAGGAAGCCATTCCCTTCTTCAGGGGAATCTTCCCAACCCAGGGATCGAAGCCAGGTCTTCCACATTGCGGGCAGATTCTTTACCTTCTGAGCCACCAGGGAATTAATTACTTTAGTACTGGAGACTCTTTTCAAAATGGCAACACTGTATATAGAGAACCTTATCACAAGAGAAAAGATGCATGGACATATACAGAGTCTTCAGATTTTCTATTTTTTTTTCCTGTGCAGAGTCTGTTCTGGCCTGCTCCAGGATTAAAACAAATGAAGTAGAACTGGTCAAACGTGAGTTCTGGTTTTCAGGTAAAAGCCAAAACTCTCAGCATAATGTGCAGACACTATAAAATTTTCCACTCGACATTTCTGTCCTCCTCTCCTTGCACTCTCTCCTTTGCTTCTCCATTCCAACCATGTTGGCTTCTTGATGTGCCTCTAATGGGCTGAATATGTTCTTCTTCTGAGTGTCCTTGTGCTCTTCCTTCTGCCTGGAATGATTTTCCCCCAAATATATATATTCCCCCCAAAATATACTCATGGTCTTCAGTCCTTGCTTTTAAATCAGCTTCCATTGAGGCAATCCCATTCTCAACCCAGTATTCCTCAACACCCTATATTTCTTCATAGTATTTATTAATGTAGAATATATAATACTTCATGAATTTTTTCCATTTCTCCCATTATTTGTAAAAATTGCATGCACTGAATAAATTCTGTATCACTAATACTTAGATAAACCCCTGGAATCTTACAGTTTTTAATTTAGAAATATGTTGAAAGGATGACTAAAATATGAATTACTAAATAAAAATCATCTTTCCACAGTATTTTATTTATTTATTTATTTTTTGCCATAGTATTTTAAATAGTCCCATGTAAAAGTTTTTCTATAGGCTGAAACCATAGCTAGCTCTCATGTACTATTTATACTGGAGTGGCAAGACCCAGATTAAAAGCTATGAGCTTTCCCAGTAGCCTTGAGAGCTACAAAAATCTTAAAGGGGCAATGACTAAATCAATCTAACAAATACACTTCTTATGTACTTATGTGGGCTTCCCAGGTGATGCTAGTGGTAAAGATCCCACCTACCATTGCAGGAGATATAAGAAACATGGGTTTGATCACTGAGTCAGGAAGGTTCCGCTGGAGTAGGCTACAGCAAGCCACTCCAGCATTCTTGCCACTCCAGTATAAACAGAGGAGCCTGGAGGGCTACAGATAGGGTCCCAAAGAGTCAGACATGACTGAAGCAACTTAGCATGCACACATATTCTTATATATCAATAATATTATATTCCCCCATATTATCTATAATCTCCTTTTGGGATTTTCAGATACAAATATGCTCTTAAGTTTCATATTTATCAAATGCTTCTATCCCAAATCCATATTAGATAGGTAAAGATGGAAATTTTATTTCACATATGTATACACTCAAATATTCATTTTAATTGCAACACAGACATGGTAGTATAATGATCCTTGATATGAATCTGTCACTGACTCGATGGATGTGAGTCTCAGTGAACTCCGGGAGTTGGTGATGGACAGGGAGGCCTGGCGTGCTGCGATTCATGGGGTCGCAAAGAGTTGGACACGACTGAGCAACTGATCTGATCTGATCTGATCTGAACCAAGCAGTATGGTATTGGCACAAAAACAGCCATATAGATTAATGGTACAGAATAGAGAGCTCAGAAATAAACCCATACCATGTTGTCAATTACAATAATTTATGAGTAGGAAGCAAGAATATACAATGGGGAAAGGACAGCCTTGTCAATAAATGATGCTAAGAATACTGGAAAGCTACATGCTAAAGAATGGGAAACTGGACCACTTTCTTACACCGTATACAAAAATAAATCAAAATAGATTAAAGACTTAAATGTAGACCTGAAACCATAAAGTTTCCTGAAGGAAACATAGGGAAGTACGCTCTTTGCAATTTGTCTTACCAGCATTTATTTTGGATTTGTCTCCTCAGGCAAGGGAAACAGAAACAAAAATAAATGAGGCTATGTCAAACTAAAACGCCTTTGCACATCAAGGTAAATTATCAACAAAAGTAAAAGACAGCTTACTGAATGAGAAAAGATATTTGCAAATGGCATACCTGATAAGGGGTTAATATAAAAAATATTAAAATGCATAGAATTTGATATCAAAAAAGAAAATGATCTGATTTAAAAATGGGCAGAGGACAGAATACACTAGATATTTTTCCAAAGAAAGCAAACAGATGGCCAATAGACATGTGACCAGATGCTCAACATCACTAATTATTAGGGAAATGCAAATCTAAACCGGACACGACTGAAGTGATTTAGCAGCAGCAGCATGCTAAGTGAAATAAGTCAGATAAAACTAAACACTGCATGATCTTACTTAAACATGGAATCCAAAAAATAAAGCAAATGAACAAGCATAACAAAAGGAAAACAGACTCATAGGTACATAGAAAAAAACAAGTGATTTCCAGAAGGGAGAGGGGTGGAGGAATGGTAAAATAAGTGAATGGAATTAAGAGGTACAACCTCCAGTAATAACATTAATAAGTCATGAGGACATATTGTATATAGGAAATGTTGTCAATGGCACTGTTACTAGCTTTGTATGGGGACAGATGGTTACTAGATTTATGATGGTGGTAATTCTTTAATGTATTTAAATGTCAAATTACTAAGTTGCACTCCTGAAACTAACATAGTATTATATATCAACTACATTTCAACTTTTAAATAAAAGGGAAAAAAAGAGCAGCAAACCAAAGATATAAGCAGCCAAATTAAGGAGACGAACCCCAAATTACTGCATACATATGAAAAGTTACTTAGTAATTAAAAATACATATTTTAAGACAACAGTTAGTTTAGCAAAGAATAAAAATCTGGATAATAAGTGTTATAGATTAGTATAGTAGGTCTAAGGCACTACTCATGGGAGTATAGTTTGCTCTGGCCATTCTTAAGAGGAAAACTTATTCAACTTGATAGTACTCAGACCCTAGGAACAAATAAACCCACTCTTGCAAATGGACCAGGGAAAAAAATTTCATCCCCATGTTTAAAGGTATATATGCTTATGAACATCTGTCACAGAGGACTGTGTGTATGTGTGTGTGTGTGTGTGTGTGTGTGTATGATCTCAGCGAGTTGCACGTAATTACTATGCTCAAGACTGAGAAATATATGTCAAATGTGAATGATGCTTTTGCAAGGAATGAAAAGATGAAATAAATACACACATAGCAACATGGATATATTGCGAAAATAAATCACATTTCTTAGAAACATTTAAAATATGTGTACCATAAAACTGCACTACATATTTTATCTAGGTATATAAAAGACTAGACAATAAAGAAACTTAAGTGGTTGCCTATAACAGGAGGTGAAAACAGGGAGTGGGAAATGAGAGTGAAATAAAAGATTATAGGAACTCATCTCTGGTGTCTGGCTATGAACATAAGCATATGATTATTTGTACCTAAGGTCCAAAAAATAAGTATGCTTGAAATAGACTATAAAAGATAGGAGATTGTGATCTATAGAGATGGAATGAACTTTTGGCCAGCTTAAAATGAATATTTATGGAAATCATATGCCAAAATTCTGTAACTGTTGGTAATTTGAAAGTTAAGGGTGCAGCTTATCCAGAGCATAACATCTGATTTCTAGAATTATACTAATCACGAATAGTCCTTAACTGCAAAAATGTTTTCTTCACTTTTTAAAAGAAATTAGAAAAATTATGAAAGCTGTATATGGAATTCAAAAACACAAAACTTTATTCTTTTAGTTCATTGCTTACTGTGTTATTGGAATTTCTATGAAAAATACTTTAAGAGAAAGTAAAAGCTGTTTGGATCCTGTGACATTTTAATGCTAAGCACCGAAAACTCTTCGCAAGCAGTACATTAAAAAGCTGCAACTAGGGAAAGTCAGCTTCTATTTCATGAGCTTTAAGTTAGAGGGGGAAAAATAGCTACATGAAGACATACTTAAGCTTACAGTCCTCAGAAAGAAAACGATTCTCATTAGTGACTAAATCACCGGGGTTTGGAGTCAAAAGAGCTGAGCAACCCAGAGTAATTTAAATGTGAAAACATATTTCTTTGATTGCAGTTATTACCTGGGTTTAAATAATTAATCTCAAAGAAATATGCTTTATGTATTTGCTTATGTGACAAAAAAAGAAGCAGGAAGAAACGTCAATGTTTTAGGACATAATAATATTTAAGCTTTTATTCCTGACCTTATTTTAACAAACACATGTGAAATTTCAGAGGTTCTGGTCTAGTGCCAGGAGGTGGAGCCCTTCAGCGGTCCCTTAGTTCTACAGAACCCTAGACTGGGTGGACTCACATCGTCTTGCACACTGTAATAAAATGGTTTAGCATTTGAAATGATAGTGTGTGTGCGTTTAGTCATTCAGTCATGTCCGACTCTTTTCAACCCCATGGACTGTAGCCAAACAGGCTCCTCTGTCCATGAAGATTCTCCAGGCAAGAATACTGGAGTGGGTTGCCATGCCCTACTCCAGGGGCTCTTCACAACCCAGGGATCAAACCCAGATCTCCTGCACTGCAGGTGGATTCTTTACCATCTGAGCCACCAAGGAAGCCCAAGAATACTGGAGTGGGTAGCCCGTCCCTTCTCCAAGGGATCTTCCTGACCCAGGAATTGCACTGGGGTCTCCTGCATTACAGGCAGATTCTTTACCAGCTGAGTTACCAGGGAAGCCCTGAAATGTTAGTGAAGACTTTAAATACATAAAATCAAGATCAGGAGAAGTAGGGATTTTACAAACAGTAATATAAATGGTGGGGCTTTTCTGTTTTGTTTATTTGTCAAATATTAATATGTTGGTTTTAATAATTATAAATGAAAAAAATTGAAGTGATATCTAAAGAACTATAGAACTGCTGGTGCTGATTTCCTACAAAGATGATTGCATTTTTAAAAATATAAGATGAAACAATATGATTGAATTTTAGGACGTAAATGTTTACTGCCTATAAAGGATAGATTTCCCTTAAGGGTGTTCAGCATTCCATGGCTTATTCATTGTTTTGTTTTGTTTTCCATTTGAGAAGTCAAAATACAAGTTGTTATTTAGTCTGTGTTTAGCCTACTAATGAGAAACTAGTTAGGAGTCAAGATGAGCTTAATCATTCAAGAATAGCTCTGTTGCAACTGCTCTTTAAATTCACATGGAAAGCTACCAAAAAAGAAAAAAAGAAAAAGAAAGAAAGAAAAAAAATACTAATCTCATTTGTAAACACCTAAGTCTAGGTTTTAAATTTTTAGGCATGTTATTATTACCAGTGTACTCTGTTTTTCATATCATTTTTCTTTAGTGACTTTATGTTTTTGAGCAGTTTTTGGTTCACAGCAAAATTGACTGGGACATAAAGAATTCTCTGATAGCCCTCCCCACACACATACAATAACCTCAAGCACTAAGATGGTACATTTGTTACAATTGATGACCAACATTAATGTATTATTATTACTGAGTCCATGGTTAATATCAGGGTTCATTCTTGGTGGTGTACATTCCACAGGCTTTGACAAATATATAATGACATATATTGCCTGGAGAATCCCAGGGATGTGGGAGCCTCATGAGCTTCAGTTTATGGGGTCACACAGAGTCGGACACAACTGAAGCGACTTAGCTGCAGTAGCATCAACCCTTAAAGTTTACAGACTGGTTTCACTGGCCTAATATTTGCTAGTACTTAACCCGTTTTTCTCTACCTTTCCCTAAATCTCTGGAAAGCTTGGATCCTTTCACTATCTGTATATTCTAACCTTTTCCAGGATGTCATATACCTGGAATGATACCACATATGGACTTCCTTTGTGGCTCAGCTGGTAAAGTATCTGCCTACAATGCAGGAGATATGGATTTGATCCCTGGGTTGGGAAGATCCCCTGGAGAAGAGAAAGGCTACATACTCCAGTATTCTGGACTGGAGAATCCCATGGACTATATAGTCCATGACTTTGTAAAGAGTTGGATACAACTGAGTGACTTTCACTTTCATACCACATATATCTTTCTTGGATTGACTTCTTTCATTTAAAATATATGCATTTAACTTTCCTCTATATCTTCTTGTGGCTTGATAGCTCATTTCTCTAAGCATTGAATAAAACTCCATTCTAAGGATGTACCAGTTTACTTACCCATTCTTCTATTAAACAACATCTCAATTGCTTCCATGTTTTGCCAATTATGAATAAAGTAGAGCTTTATATAGACTCTTTCATTTAAATATCTAAATTTTACAGGAATCAATTTAAGAATAACCAGTGAGTAAAAACACTAGTCACTAATTAGAACACTTAGCTCTAGATCTTCTAGTAATAAGAATTAATTTTTTTTCTTTCCTTCTCTATGTCTTACTTATCAGAAAGACTTATTGAAAAGACTGATTTAATATCATTCTATACACACTGAAACCACAATTACAGAAAACTAGCCAATCTGATCACATAGACCACAGCCTTTTCTAACTCAATGAAACTAAGCCATGCCATGTAGGGCCAACCAAGATATATGGGTCATGGTGGAAAAGTATGACAAAACGCGGTCCACTAAGAAGGGAATGGCAAACCAGTTCAGTATTCTTGCCTTGAGAACCCCATGAACCGTATGAAAAGGCAAAAGATAGGACACTGAAAGAGGAACTCCCCAGGTCGGTAGGTGCCCAATATGCTCCTGGAGATCAGTGGAGACATAACTCCAGAAAGAATGAAAAGACGGAGCCAAAGAAAAAAATAGCACCCAGTTGTGGATGTGACTGGTGATACAAGCAAGATCCGATGCTGTAAAGAGCAATATTGCATAGGAACCTGGAATGTTAGGTCCATGGATCAAGGCAAATTGGAAGTGGTCAAACGGGAGATGGCAAGAGTGAATATCGACATTCTAGGAATCAGCAAACTAAAATGGACTGGAATGAGTGAACTTAACTCAGATAACCACTATATCTACCACTGAGGGCAGGAACCCCTTAGAAGAAATGGTGTAGCCATGATAGTCAACCAAAGAATCCAACATGCAGTACTTGGATGAAATCTCAAAAATGACAGAATGATCTCTGTTCATTACCAAGGCAAACCATTCAATATCACGGTAATCCAAGTCTATGCCCTGACCAGTAACACTGAAGAAGCTGAAGTTGAATGGTTCTATGAAGACCTACAAGACCTTTTAGAACTAACAACCCAAAAAGATGTCTTTCTCATTATAGGGGACAGGAATGCAAAAGTAGGAAGTCAAGAAAGACAAGGAGTAACAGGCAAATTTGGCCTTGGGGTACAGAATGAAGAAGGGCAAAGGCTAATAGAGTTTTGCCAAGAGAACACACAGGTCATAGCAAACACCATCTTCCAACAGCACAAGAGAAGACTCTACACATGGACACCACCAGATGGCCAACACTGAAATCAGATTGATTATATTATTTGCATCCAAAAATGGAGAAGCTCTATATAGTCAGAAAAAACAAGACCAGGGCTGACTGTGGCTCAGATCATGAACTCTTTATTGCCAAATTCAGACTGAAATTGAAGAAAGTGGAGAAAACCACTAGACCATTAAGGTATGACTTAAATCAAATCCCTTATGACTATACAGTGGAAGTGAGAAATAGATTTAAGGGACTAGATCTGATACACAGAGTGCCTGAGGAACTATGGACAGAGGTTTGTGACATTGTACAAGAGACAGGGAGCAAGACCATCTCCAAGAAATAAAATGCAGAAATGCAAAATGGCTGTCTGAGGAGGCCTTACAAATAGCTGTGAAAAGAAAAGATGTGAAAAGCAAAGGAGAAAAGGAAAGATATACCCATTTGAATACAGAGTTCAAAAGAATAGCAAGCAGAGATAAGAAAGCCTTCCTCAGTGATCACTGCAAAGAAATAGAGGAAAACAATAGAATGGGAAAGACTAGAGATCTCTTCAAGAAAATTAGAGCTGGCAAGGGAACATTTCATGCAAAGATGGCTCAATATAGGATAGAAATAGTAAGGACCTAACAGAAGCAGAAGATATTAAGAAGATGTGGCAAGAATACACAGAAGAACTGTACAAAAGATATCTTCACAACCCAGATGATCACAATGGTGTTATCACTCACCTAGAGCCAGACAGCCTGGAATATGAAGTCAAGTGGGCCTTAGGAAGCATCACTATGAACAAAGCTAGTGGAGGTGATGGAATTCCAGTTGAGCTATTTCAAATCTGAAAAGAAGATGATGCTGTGAAAGTGCTGCACTCAATATGCCAGCACATTTGGAATACTCAGCAGTGGCCACAGGGTTGGAAAAGATTTGTTTTCATTCCAATCCCAAAGAAAGGCAATGCAAAAGAATGCTCAAAATACGGCACAATTACACGTATCTCACATGCTATCAAAGTAATGCTCAAACTTCTCCAAGCCAGGCTTCAGCAATACGTGAACCATGAATTTCCAGATGTTTTAGCTCGATTTAGAAAAGGCAGAGGAACTAGAGATCAAATTGCAAACATCCAATGGATCATCGAAAAAGCAAGAGAGTTCCAGAAAAACATCTATTTCTGCTTTGCCAAAGCCTTTAACTATGTAGACTACAATAAACTGTGGAAAGTTCTGACTGAGATGGGAATACCAGACCACCTGACCTGCCTGTTGAGAAATCTGTGTGCACATCAGAAAGCAACAGTTAGAACTGGACATGGAACAACAGACTGGTTCCAAATAGGAAAAGGAGTATGTCAGGGCTGTATATTGTCACCCTGCTTGTCTAACTTTTATGCAGAGTACATCATGAGAAATGCTGGACTGGAAGAAGCACAAGCTGGAATCAAGATTGCCGGGAGAAATATCAATAATCTCAGATATGCAGATAACACCACCCTTATGGCAGAAAGTGAAGAACTAAAAAGCCTCTTGATGAAAGTGAAGTGAGTGAAAAAGCTGCTGAAATCTCAACATTCAGCAAACTAAGATCATGGCATCCGGTCCTATCAGTTCAGTTCAGTTCAGTTCAGTCGCTCAGTCATGTTCAAGGCTATGGTTTTTCCAGTAGTCATGTATGGTTGTGAGAGTTGGACTATAAAGAAAGCTGAGCACCAAAGAATTGATGCCTTTGAACTGTGGTGTTGGAGAAGACTCTCGAGAGTCCCTTGGACTGCAAGGAGATCCAACCACTCCATCCTAAAGGAGATCAGTTCTGGGTTTTCACTGGAAGGACTGACACTGAAGCTAAAACTCCAATACTTTGGCCACCTGATGTGAAGAGCTGACTCATTTGAAAAGACCCTAATGCTGGGAAAGATTGAGGGCAGCAGGAGAAGGGGACGACAGAGGACGAGTTATTTGGATGGCATCATCGACTCAATGGACATGAATTTGGTTAAACTCTGGGAGTTCATGATGGACAGGGAGGCCTGGCGTGTTGCAGTCCATGGAGTTCACAAAGAATTGGAAAAGACTAAGCAACTGAACTGAACTGATATATATTAAAATCCTAAAAGATGATGCTGTTAAAATGCTGTACTCATCATGCCAGCAAAGTTGGAAAACACAGCAAAGGCCATAGAACTGAAAAAGATCAGTTTTCACTTAATTCCAAAGAAGGAAAATGCCACAGAATGTTCATACTAGCACACAATGTGCTCATTTCACATGCTAGCAAGGTAACGCTCGACATCTTTCAAGCTATGCTTCAAAAGTACGTAAACTGAGAATTTCCATATGCAGAAGCTGGGTTTAGCAAAAGCAAAGGAACCAAAAATCAGACTGCCCACAACTGTTGGATCATAGAAAAAGCAGGAGAATTCCAGGAAAACATCTACTTCTGCTTCATTAACTGCACTAAAGCCTTTGACAATTTGGATCACAACAAACTGTGAAAAATTTTCAAAGAGATGGGAATGCTAGACCACTTTACCTGCCTCCTGAGAAACCTGTATGCAAGTTAAGAAGCAACAGTTAGAGCCAGACATGGAATGGTGGATTGGTTGAAAAATTGGGAAGGGAGTATGTCAAGATTGTATACTGTCCCTCTGTTTATTTAACCTATATGCAGAGTACATCACGGGAAATACTGGGCTGGATGAGTCACAAGTTGGAATCAAGATTTCTGGGAGAAATATCAGCAACTTCAGATATGCAGATGATTCCACTGTAATGGCAGAGAGCAAAGAAGAACTAAAGAGCCTCTTGATGAAAGTGAAAGAGGAGAGTGAAAAAGCTGGCTTAAAACTCAACATTAAAAAAATGAAGATCCAGACTCATCACTCCATTGCAAATAGAAAGAGAAAAAACATGGAAAGAGTGGACAATTTTATTTTCTTGGTCTCCAAAATTACTGCAGACTGTGACTGAGACCATGAAATTAAAAGACACTTGCTCTTTGGAAGAAAAGTTATGGCAAAGCTAGATAGTGCATTAAAAAGCAGAGACATCACTTTGCTGACAAAGGTCCATATAGTCAAAGCTATGGTTTTTCCAGTTGTTACGTATGGATGTGAGAATTGGACCATAAAGACAACTGAGTGCCAAAGAACTGATGTTTTCAAATCATAGTACTGGAGAAGACTCTTGAATATCCCTTGGACAGCAAGGAGACTTGTTCAACCTAAGGATAGGTTGAACAAGACAACCATTCAATACTAAAGGAAATCAGCCCTGTATATTCATTGGAAGGACTGATGCTGAAGATGAAGCGCCAAAACTTTGGCCACCTGCTGGGAAGAGCCAGCTCATTGGGAAAGACCCTGATGCTGGGAAAGATTGAGGGCAGGAGAAGGGGACGGCAGAGGATGAGATGGCTGGATGGCATCACTGACTCCAAGGACATGAGTTTGAGCAAATTCAGGGAGATAGTGAAGGACAAAAAGCCTGGAATACTGTAGTTCATGGGGTTGCAAAGAGTCATAGCAACTGAACAACAATATTACTTCTAAGAGAATCTGATACAGCTCTTTGCTTATTTATTTCAAATATTGACTACATTACCACAAATATATTAGAGTTTTCATATTTTGCTTTGGATCAGTTAATAAATCAGCAGATAACTGGGTTGGGGAGGACCTCCTGAAGGAAAAGGAATGACTTTTGGCAGTTTACTTGGATCTTATTTTAACAGTGCAAAGAATCTTTGAGATACTAGAAGTTAGAAAAAAGTACAATGAATATAGCAAGAAAAAAATAAAAAAGGTTTATAAAATTATGTCAAGAGAGAAATTCGGTCAAATGTTGAAGAAATTCTTGGCATAAAGTATTTTTCTAAATCACTGGAGAGATCACAAGGAAAAGTGCAACCGATACTAGGAAAATGTGTTGAAATTACTTCCTTTGCCATGCTGTCACTTCATAGTAAGAATAGATACAGTGAAAAATCATGGCAAATTTTCAAAGTAGTGAAACTCTAACAGATAGTTTCTGTTTTGACCTTTTTAATAGGCTGTTAGGGCATAGAAATAAAAATATTAGATTTAAATTTCCAACTCTACATTGGGAAAAATATATCCTCAAATTTTGAAAACTTCAGTTTAATGTGTTGTCAACATATTGTCATAAAGAAATATATGTTTAGGCTTTTAATATATTATTTTAAAATAAATTTATGTTTTAAAATACTTATAAAGTATGAGATATATTTTATAATTTTATTAGTGAAATTTTATATATGTTTACCATTTTACTATTTAAAATAATTTGTATATAAAATACTTCAATACATTTTTATGGATTATTAACATTATAGAGAATTAAAGGAGACTTTATCATGGAAGATTTGATTACTTCTCAGAGATGTTCCAATAGATTGTAGTGGTATGGTGGTTTCTACTTGCTAATATAAACACTTTATTTAATTCAATTTCTAAATTATTAAGTTGAGCCAAAGACTATGCTTTGTTTTTAAAAAAGAAACATGAATAAAGTGTCCTATAGTATTGAACAAGCTGATCAATGCAATATCGATAAGAGGGAAAGTGAGATTAAAAAATCACATCTATCTTCACTACTGTGGATATTGATTCCCAATCACCACTTATCTAGACAGCAAGATATGGGATTCATATTAATTAGTGTAAGTAAGATTGATAGAGATATCACAAAAGAATTGACAACATTTTAAAAGGAAGATATTTCTTTCCACAATCTAAACAATAATTTCCCTCTAAGAACCACTTTCTTTAGAAGTTTACAATAGAAATAAATACTGAGTAATTAATATTACTGCTTATCCATGCTATATAGATATATATAATTCAGTATATTAAAATTATATAATATTATCTATGAAAAAAAATCCTAGGTTATCTTTGTACACCAAACACCCATGACTTACCAAATACATACTTTTTAGCTTTCAGTCACACAGCTCCACCCTTTAATATATTTCAAAATTCAAGAGAGATCACATGCAGATAGTGATCATCTAGTAAATAATCTACAAAGATAGTTCTTTATTAATTTTTACCCTATCTCTATGAACATACCAATTCTCTCCCCTTGAAGGTGGTTGCTACTCTAACAAAAAGCCTAATCCATTTGGTATTGGCTCCAGGATCAAACAGTAAGCAAAGTTCAAAAGACAGCAGGGAATTCAGCCGGAAAACTGATACTGGAGACTGAAGAAAGCAGGCATGCTATGTTTTGGTGGAAAAACTGGCAAGACTGTTGACTGCATTACATGCATGGTAGAAAATATACCTAACAAATCTGAGAACTAACTAAACATATTTTAAGATTTATTTAACATTTTGAAGTCCCGGTTAATTAAGACATGTTACCCACAATGAAGTCCTGTAAAAGAGAGATGAACTAAAGCGGTGCTGTTTAGTTTTCAAAAAGAATTTGGAGAAAATATTTCAAACTCAAAATTGCTAAGTTAGGAAATATATGATTTTCTCATCCTCTACTACTCTTGACAAAAGTTTTCTTAAAGTGAGAAATAGCATTATGATAAATGTTAATTAATTGTCTTCCCAGTTAAATGTGGCTTCAGGGTGGATAAAACTAAAAGTTGAGACTTCAAGTCTCTTACTACAATCTTTGAAAGATTTAAATCTCTTGTAGCTAGCAAAATGGATTCTAAGAACCATAGGGGCATTTTGCCATAGCAGCTTTAACTGACTAAAGTAGAGAGATGTCTCTTTTCAATGGAATTATGGATGAGACTTTGAGGGCATTGAGGGAATCTCAGCTTAACTCATTGAAATAAAAAATGTTCTTAAAAGAACTATACTGATGAAAGAATCTTCAGCCTGGAATCAAAGGGGTGAAGAAAAGAGGAATATGGGTGTCTTATCTTTTAAAGTCAGTGAGTAACTGAGAAAGCTATTCAGCTGTAAACATAGGCTATTTTTTTCTATCAAAATATTGGGTAATGGTAAAATCAAAGATCAGACAGAAACTTCTATAAGATAGTGTTAAAAGCTGTGGAAAACATTCCCAGGGAGAAAACTTAGGTCTTAACTGAAGAACACTTCCTGCTCCAGGAGTATCTCTAACAATATACGCACAATTGGATTTGAAAACTACTGTGGACCAATGATTGCTATATACATTATTTCCTACCTTTTAGGAAATTTATGTGATTTTCTTTTCTGTGTTCTTGCCTCATCATTATATTTCATCCCATAAGGTAAGGGGGAGATACTTTTTATTTTTGTACGCCTATATTTAGATTAAGAGAAACCTGAGGTAACATCTTTTTAATTCTGGGAAAAGAAAAGCTAAACTAAGAAACTACAATGAGAAACTGCTCCTACAAAAAAAAAAAAAAAAAACCCCTCTCTTCTGGACTGGACTTACATGATGCAGTCCTGGCCTTCATGTTAATGCTAGTTTTGGACAGATTTTGCATGAGGAGTGTGTGTATTTCACATATTTAGAGTTAGGACAGTGCAGTCACCAGGTGAGTAAAGCTGAGGGAACAGCCACTACTACTCTGTGAAAGATAACTTTCCAACCCAACAGTGCATGAGCTTCTGTCCCACAGAATGCTGAGAAAGAATAAACCCTTGTTGATATAAACTACAAAGTATTGAAGTTATTCTTATGCAGGAATGAATCACTGAAACAGAAAGGCATCATTTATCTCTTGTAGCATAGGTTATAATAGAGATAACCATAAACAGTTTTGCAATGGTTAGGTATTGTAAATACATTCTACCCACTATTACAAATATGAGAATAACTTAAAAGTAGATATTTTTATTCAAACATGAAATGGTATGCATTATACAGAAGTTGGTAAAATTTATATTTTACCTCAGATTTTGGATCCAATTAGCATACTGTATTGAGCCTAAAAAGAATCTTTTATAGCACGTTCTTTATCTTCTTATTTTCAAAAAGAGACATGTATCTCTGAGATCATCTGGTATTCTTGTCACGGACAAATATTATGGCCATGAAATAATAATGCGTACATAAGGAATAAAAGGCAGAATCCCAATGTTAATTTTAGAACTGGATTATTTTAATCACATGCTTATTTAACTACATTTAAATCACATTTTACTAGTAGGTCTTATAATGCTATTCACCTCAGGGTATTCCACTTTTATTTGTTGTAATGTATACGACACATGAAAATTACTTGTCATACAGACAGGCCCTTTATGATTGCTATGAGTCTGTCATAAACATCTTACCAGTTCATTGAGAGAGTAATACTGCCATAAAGCTGATAATTTAATTTATGAAACTGAGCAAAATGCATTTTAACATCACTCTCTTTGTATTACTCATTTTTATCATTCCTCTGAAAAATAGTTAAGATAAGCAAAACTGTTTACTTTGTGTGACTTTATGTGGGTAGCAATTCTTGGACCAAGCAGCTGCTCACTTGTATGGATAACTGCTCAGCACATAGGAATATATATGATAACCTGATAGTTTTTAGTCTACAAGGTTACTTATTGAAAATCACTACTTAATATTTTTTTTAATTTTATTTTATTTTTAAACTTTACAATATTGTATTGGTTTTGCCAAATATCGAAATGAATCTGCCACAGGTATACATGTGTTCCCTATCCTGAACCCTCCTCCCTCCTCCGTCCTCCCTCCCCATACCATCCCTCTGGGTCATCCCAGTGCACCAGCCCCAAGCATCCAGTATCGTGCATCAAACAGATGCAAAACAGATTTTAAGTGAACAATGATAAGATATTGTTGATTCCTGAACAACATGGATGGGTTCAAACAAACATGGGTCGACTTAGGATTTTTTCCAATCAGTGTGTTCTACAGAATTGCACCATATGCGGTTGGTTGAACCTGAGATGCAGAACCTTCAATAGTGAAAGCCTAGTTGCAGATTTTCATCTGTAAAGCTAAATGCCGACAGCCAGAAGTTGTCGGCACCCCAACCCCCTGCCTCACGTTCTTTAAGGGTCAACTATATGGGAAATATTTAAATACTTAAAATGTTTACCATAGGATTAGGTCTTGCTGGGAATGCTTAGGTGCTAGTCATGACTAACCGTTTGCGACCTCATGAACTGTAGTCCGCCAGGCTCCTCTGTCCACGGAAATTCTCCAGGCAAGAATACTGGAGTGAGTTGCCATGCTCTCCTCCAGGGGATCTTCTATTTCTGTTCAAAGTGACAGAAAACTAATTTGAATTATTTATACTAAAAAAAAAATATTCCGTTAAACAATGTTAACAGTAATAAGTTAACAGTAATAAGAGAAACTGGCATTATGTACCTCCTGACAGGATGTCCTGTAAAGGACTTAAAGAAGGATGTATTGATTATTCTTGTACCACACCTGTAACATCAATATAGTTATGAGAAAATGTTGGGCAAATGCAAATTATGGGAAAATCTCCGGTATAAATGAGCAGGGGCAATTAAAATATGAAGGTTATAAAAGACAGAGAGAACTGAAGAACAGTCTTTAACAGATAACTTGTCTATAATAGATTAGCAGAGCCTAAGGAAATGTGACAAATTCTATATAGGATTTTTGATTGGATCCTTATCCAGAAAAAAGTACATGAGTTGGGAACCTGGTGAAATTTGTGTAAGGTTTAAAGCTAAGTTAATGGAACTAGAACAATGCTAATTACCTGGTTGGATATCTGTACCTTAATTATATAAAATGTTAACATACTGGGGATACTGTGTATTGCTTTATACCTTTCTTGTCTCAATGTATTTCCAAATAAAAAGATGAAAAATTAAAAAAAATGCTGTTTTTTTTTCATATATATTGCTTTTCCATATGTTTTTCAATTAAGGAGTAATTTCCTGCATAGTTATGAAATAGTCTAACAGAGTGGACAAAAAAATCTAATTCAAGTAAGTCTGAGTATGTGCATGGATTAGAAAGATTCCTTTAGATGATCTACTAATTATTAAATATTTCATATTATACAAGTATTTAAGAGATTTTTTAGTAAGTTATTTTTTCAGTGACATGAAAGCAAAAAAATATCAATTTTGTTTATCCAACATAAAGAAAGACATATTTCATATAATTAAAAAAGTTAACATATATATATTTTTTTTTTCAATTTAAAGCTGGGACACAGAACCAAATACTATGATATCTAACTTCCAAACAGTGGATTTAACATATAATTTTTTTTTTGCTAAATACTTAATCATGATATCAGTTCACTGTTCAATTCAGCAATAAATAATTCCTGTTAGTAAAGGTCTCTTTCCTATATATTTTCCAAATAATGTATTTCTTGCTGCTGCTGCTGCTGCTAAGTCACTTCAGTCGTGTCCAACTCTGTGTGACCCCATAGATGGCAGCCCACCAGGCTCCCCCGTCCCTGGGATTCTCCAGGCAAGAACACTGGAGTGGGATGCCATTTCCTTCTCCAATGCATGAAAGTGAAAACTGAAAGTGAAGTTGCTCAGTCGTGTCTGACCCTCAGCGACCCCATGGACTGCAGCCTACCAGGCTCCTCCATCCATGGGATTTTCCAGGCAAGAGTACTGGAATGGGGTGCCATTGCCTTCTAACCCACATCATATTCATACAATTGGACTTGGTTCCAAAATGGATGAAATATAGGTATGCTCTGACCCCTTCTTAAAAATGTTTATTCATTTTGAAAGGAGTTTATACAGCATTTCAAATATTACAGCACTAAAAGATTGTATAACATAAAGTATAAAATTAATTTATAGAACTCTATGATACTCAAATTCTAGGGTGATCAAGAATCATAGATATCAGTGTTGCATAGTACTGTCCTGGAAGATAAACAAGAAGCACAAAGAAATAAATTGTCCTAAACAGGCAGCAAAATTTACATATTATAGAAAATATTTTAACAAAATCTGATTTAATAGAAGGCTAGAACAAGGACAGAGTAAACAGGAAATAGTTTTTTCAAGATTTTGTCTCTAAATACCTATCTGCCCTTGGGCAATTTACCTAGCTACTGGTTGGCTTCCTTTCCTCTAAAATGTGAGGGCTGGCTTACAAAAATTTTAAGCTCTAATTCATTCAGCTTTTTTTTTTTTTCAAATAGACTATTTTAGAGTAGTTTCAAGTTCATAGCAAGATAGAAGTAAAAGTATAGAGATTCCCATATACCCGCTGCCACCAAAAAGGCTATGAAATGTATTCATGAGGAACCATTGGGCAAACCCAAATTAAGGAAAAGTCTCAAGTATAACTGAGCAGAGTCAGTGAAAGATATGAAGGATATAAAAGACAGTAAAGTATGAGGGACAGTCTGAGGAGGAGGCTATGCTTCCTTCGCTATCAATATTTGTCACCAGAGTAGTATATTTGTTGAAATTGATATACCTACATTGACACATCATTTTTCAAAATCTGTAGTTTATATTAGAGATCAGTGATTGTGTTACATACTCCATGGTTTTAGACAAATGTGTAATGACATGTACCTACCATTTTACCATTTGGGCTTCCCAGGTAGCTCAGATGATAAAGAATTCACCTGCAGTGCAGGAGACCCAGGTTCCATCCTGGGGTCAAGAAGATCCCACAGATGGGAGTGGCAAACCACTCCAGTATTCTTGCCTGGAGAATCCTATGGACAGAGGAGCTCGGTGGATCTAGTCCATGGGGTAGCAAAGGGTCAGACGTGACTGAGTGACTAAGTGCTTGGGCGTGTGAACACACACGCACACACACAGAATGGTTTACTACTCTAAAATTATCTGTGCCCCAACTACTTATTCTTTCTGCTCTATAACCCTTGATAACTACTGATCTTTTTACTTTGTCATTTTGCTTTTCCACAATGTCAGATACTTGGAATTATACAGTATACAGCCTTGGGAAGCTGAAAGATTGGTAATATGCATTTCAATTTCTTCCATGTCTTTTCTTGGCTTGGCATTTCTTCTTAGCTCTAAAATAGCTCTTTTTGGTCTGGATGTACCATAGTTATTGATTCACTTGTTGAAGGACATCTTGATTGCTTACACGTTTTGGCAATTTAGAATAAAGCTGCTAAAATGTCCATGTACAGGGTTTCATGTGGACACTTGTTTTTATTCACCTGGGTAAATGCTAGGGAGTATTATTACTGGGTCATATGGGGAGAGTATGTTCAATTTTAAAAGAAACAACCAAACTGTCTTCCAAACTGGCATTCCATTTTGCATTCCTACCAGCAGTGAATTGTTTAATCACTGTTTTGGATACTGTTCATTCCAATAGGAATGTAGGGGAATCTCATTCTTTTAATTTGCAATTCCCCAGTGACATGTGCTTGGAGAAGGAAATGGCAACCCACTCCAGTTTTCTTGCCTGGAGAATCCCAGGGATGGGGGAGCGTGGTGGGCTGCTGTCTATGGGGTCACACAGAGTCAGACATGACTGAAGTGACTTAGCAGCAGCAGCAGCAGCAATGATGTGTGATGTGGAGCATATTTTCATATCTTTACTTGCTATATGCATCTTTTTCTTTTTTTTTTATTAGTGAAGTATCTGAACAGATCTTTAGTTCATTTTTAAATTGAGTTTTTTTCATTTTCTTACTGGAGGATTTTAAGAGTTCTTTCTATATTTTAGCTGACAGTCTATTTACACATGTCTTTTGCAAATATTTTCTCTCAGTTTATGTGCTTGCTTTGTCATTCTCTCAACAACATCTTTCATAGGGAAGAAGTGTTTAATTTCAGTGAAATCCAGCTTATCAAATATTTCTTTCATAGATCATGTTTTTAGTGTTGTATCTAAACAGTCATCTTTATTCCCAAGGTCATCTAGATTTCCTCCTACATTATCTTCTAGTTTTAATGTTTTGCCATTTACAATTAGGGCTGTAGTCTCTTTTGATTTAATATTTTTCATGTGTGTAAGTTCTGTGTCTAGACTCATTAATATTTTCTCGGATGTCCAATTTGTTGAAAAGATTATCTTTTCTCTTTTGTACTGCCTTTGCTCCTTTGTTCAAGATTAATTGATTGCATTTGTGTGGGTTGCTTCTCTTTAAAATTAGTATTTATTTGATGTAAATGTGAAAATATCTAAAATATATAGCTCTTACATTCAAGATAAAAAGCAATTTTCTTCTAGGAATTAGAGGTGTGGCAGTGAACAAATAGAAAATTCCCATTAATTGAACTTAAATCTAATACTTTTAAATTTTCTAAAAAGTTACTTCACTTTTCTAGATACTCTCTGGAGATTAAGAGTATAGAAGAATGTCAGGGGGTTAAAACCCAATCAACTTCTTTTCCTTTTTTAGATTATGGTTATGATATCATTATCAATAATAGACAAGCTATTATGTCTAATACTTACTATTAAAGAAGAAAAGCATTTAATCACTTCACTGAGATTCTTATACCTGCTTAATCACTTGCTATTCTATCACATTGTAAGCTTGTATTAGCATATATTAAGAGCAATACAGCAAAATCAAACATTCAAAATATGTCAAACATTTTTTCAGAGAAAGTGAAAAGCAAGACACTCATTTACTTCTTTAGAAATGCTAATTAATCTTGAACATTGCTACAGAAGCAGTTATCTAAGAGCAAGCCTACTCACAGTAACAGTTTTTTGGGTTAGGAAAATGGCATTGCTCCAAGAAATTTTTCATATGAGCTTAAAAAATACCCAGCAAACTTCAATCTTAATTAGAAATATCAAAAAGAAACTCTGAAACCCAGTGGATGGAAACAAAGCAAGAGACTGGAAATGATAAAAAAGAAACACAGACACTTCAAAAATAAATTCCCTTAGGAAAAAGGTTGAAATTACAGTGTTGCTTATAGAGAAACCTCAATGGATACTTTCTAATTTACATCTGAAGATAATATTTTCTGATCACAGATGTCTAAAAAGTTTAACAATAACTTCACAGTTCAAAATCATGGCAATAAAAGCAAATATTAAGTTGTGCTGATTTGTTTTCAGATTTACAAGATAAAGTGTGGCCAAAAAAAATTTAATTATTTGTGCATGAAAGAATTAAATGACTAATTATATTTTGGAAGAGTGAAAGCATTTTGTATGTTATTTTGGAGAATGCTCTCAGATTTGAAACTATTTATAGCTCTATTTTTAAAATTTTTTAGCATTTAGGATATACACAGCTTCTGAGCAGCCACTTCTGTATATTTCAACCTGCTGCTATTTAAAAAATGCCATGTGCTGTCACCGAAGTATAGATAAATAGGTCAATATTATTTATTGAAAAAATGATAATTATTGATGGATTTTAAAAATCATGGAAATCTTTCATCCCAGTTTAGCTGCTCTTAATTCATCTATGAGGAAACTGAAAATTAGAAAGATGATTTGCCTTGTCTATGTTTGTATTGGAGAGCTAGTGAAGTCACAACTTTTATTAAACATAGGTGATTCCATTTTATGTACCAATTTTTGTTACAGTATTTACTTTGTGAGATTCATGTTGAAAATATGAACAGTTCTTTTCTCCTGGAAGCCATGCTGGATACAACAATTTGTTCTATGACCAACAGATACAAAGCTTGAATGAGCTATAATATGCTTGTTCAAGGCTGACAACTTGGTCCTTCTGATGGAAGTCCCTTCTGTACAGAAAGGAAAAAACATATATTTTCCCTTTTCTGCTTTCTTAAGATGTATATTCTATATTAGGATTAACAGGTTTCCTTTATTTTGCATATCTCTCCTTAAGCACAGTGGTAGAGAAGTATGGCTTTTTTTTTGGCCATTCTTCCCCCCCATATTTTCATTTTCCTCTCTCTAGACTGTCTAGGACTTCTTGGGCTTTCTTTAAGCCATTGCTTTAATTATTTTTATTTGCATCCATTATATTGCAACTGACATTTAAAGAAAGTTGGCTAAGTTGACAGAGGAATGAACTCTGTCCCCTCTTTATCCCAAATACATTCCAGGATATGTATT
This sequence comes from Bubalus kerabau, assembly GCF_029407905.1. Taxonomy (NCBI): domain Eukaryota; kingdom Metazoa; phylum Chordata; class Mammalia; order Artiodactyla; family Bovidae; genus Bubalus; species Bubalus kerabau. Next base: position 56,899,648 of record NC_073635.1, read on the forward strand.
GAAATAAAATACGAATATAATACCAAAGGAGTTCCTTCTACACACTGTAATAAAAATGTATCACAAGTAGAAATATTCTGGCTTTTTAAATTGCAGAATTATTTTCACTGGACAGGTTTATCATAAATCACCTAAAAAGTACTGGCCATCTCTTTTTGCTTGACCCTGAGGATCCTAACTGCAGGTCCTGGTTAGGATGAACAACATTACAGTTAGTATTCAAGACTCTTTTATTGTGCTGGGATAGTGGTTTCTTTGCAGGGGAGCTGGATTGCCCCAGTAAGAGTCTTTAAAAGTAGTAAATGAACTGATCTGTTCACTTGAAGCTGAAGACTGTTTCCAGCTGATAAGTTTGATTGCTTTCTTTTAGTCAGTGTAAAAGCCCTGAAGGGGAATTGCTGTAGTCTCGTTTTTATACCCTAAGCCTGCTCTGCAAAGCTCTGAGAAGACTAAACAAATTAAAAGACTTGTGGAGTGATTTTAAAGCAAAAGCAAAATGGTTTAGGGTAACATAAATAATGCATTACATAACCAGGAAAGCAATGATGGACTCAATCAGGCTGTTTGAAAAAGACAAAAACATTCCCTCCATAGCAATCAACTTGAACTAAATAAATGAAAAATTGGATGACAATTGCTACAACACATTTGAATTGTTTTATTGCTATAACTCTAAAATTTTGTAGTGACAGTCTAGTTTTTCATAAATAAAACTGAAAAGATCATACCTACTTTCTGTTCAGTTGAAATGCACGGTCCTTTTGATCTTGTAATGCAGAATTTGATCATTTTGTACTAGAAATGATGTTACTGAAACATTGCATTCCAAGTGATCTGCAATTATGTGAATTATTCCAGTGGCATTTAAGATAGAAACAGCTACTTGTAAGACTGATGAATAATAAGTAAATAGTTGTTTCCTCATTACTTTAAATTATGAGTTTTTAAATATTCAGGACTATGTTTATCAAATAAAGAAGAGACATCAAGGTTATATCAACATTTTAAGACTCATCTAAACGAACTACAAGATTAAACATAGAACTGAAATGTTTCTCTAGTTATTTCTCAGAATAAATATCACAAAGTATATGTTTTCAAGCACAGCATTTTACTATGCTGTTGATTTTTAAGTATCTGAAGCAGGGATGATGGTAATATTAGTCCTATTTCTCCCCATATTATATGAAAGGTTTCCAATTTTGGGACTTCTTTTTCTCTCCAAGACATTTCATAATACAAAGTAATAAGTATGTCCTCACAAAATTAACTGAGTGATATGTAGATACACTCTAGAAAGAAGTGGAATTTGAAGGGCTGGGGAGATGTTATCTGAGTTCTTACTGGGAACAAAGAATGGACACATAAAAAGGAACAAGTGTTGACTTTCTGGAGTAATTGATGGGAGAAGGAAACTGTAATACTGTAACAGAGAAAGAATGCAACCAAATTGTTCTTTCTAGCTGAATGAAGGAGAGGGTAATGAATGAGAGCACAGATATAAACAACAGCTGAAGAATTGGCTAAGACAAAAGCATATAGGAGCTTGAGTATCAAAAAGCCTGTAATGAGAAAAAGACATTTTCTTTAAGTAATTGCTTTCATGGGAAGCAATTGCTTTCACAAGAATGCTGCACCTTCAGGAGGGAGATAGAGTGATGCTTACTCTTAAGTTTCAAGAATCACTTACATTTTTGTTATCTTTATTATATATATTAATATACATGTCTTTAGGAATGATATTTTGAAAATGACTAATATGCTTTCATGTATTGCCTTTTTAAGCATAGAATATACACGCAGATTAGTTTAAGATATTTATATGAGTGTAAGTAAATTAAGATTGGCTTCAAAAGGAAATAGAAGGTTCAGTTCAGTTCAGTTCAGTTCAGTCGCTCAGTCGTGTCCGGTTCGTCCAAGATAATAGCATTTTCTGGTATGTAAAGTGGGATTATAGAGTAAGAGATCAACATTTAGAAGTAGGTATTTAGCAGAGAGGTAATTTTTTTATTTATCAGATTGTTTTTTCTTCATTTATGTAAATCATGTTCAAAATAGGAGGGCTCAGTTCATACTGTTCTTGCGTCATTTAGAGAACAATCTCATACCTATGGCAGTTCTACATATGTTATAGCAAAGATTCATAATAAATGGGGGATCTGAAAATAAAACTCCTCTATTTGGGGGGGCATAAAGGATCATGGGAAGGAGGGCAAAGCAATCAAATGGGAAAAATTTTCCTCTCTCTGAGCTTTGACCAGTTGATAAGGAAATAGTTCAGTGAGTTTATCATTGAGGGCAGACCAGGGATCTGACACTTAAATTCGACTTTTCAGACAGGCTGCTCCTAACACTTTGAGTTTGGGTCATATCAAAGTGTTTTAGGTGATCTACAGGCACAGACAGAGGGAAGTCCCTGAAGTTTTATTTCTGCCTTTACTTCTTGCTTGTGATGTTTGGGAATCTGCATGGGGAGTTTGCCTTAGGAGAGCTAGTTATGTTCCTGCTGTAACATGCCTACAGAACAGACTGCCAGAGCCATGCCAAAAGGGCCACCAGACTCCTAGAGGCACACAGCATTGACAAGTGTAAGGGGTGGCCAGTCAGCCAGGGAACAAATAGCATCATATGCTATTGTTCCAGGCAAAAGGACTAGAAGAACAAGCAGCTTTAAGGTAGCTTAAACATGGCATCCCAGAGGATAGAGGTCATGGTGCCTAAACACTTTCCATACTGCTTCTTCCAAACATATGAACATATTCTTAAATGAAGAAGCAACAAGGCTGAGGGAGGGACTGATTAATTTTGTCCAAGAAGAACAGAAATTCAATGTGTGAAAGATGAAATAAGGCTGATTTTTAAGCCAGATTGTTTAAACCAGATTGTTCCTGTACATTGGAATCTGTATTGTTCTTGAAAAAGCTCCAGGTATCTCAGCCACAGTAACAATTTGCATACACACAAATTGCAGTGTGAGTTAAAGTTTGTTACTCTGTTATATGTGCATATGGTTTCCAAGATATGTGTGGAGGGCACATTGAATGTGTATAATAGATATCCCCAGATCTAACACATATTAATAGAAAAGAAATGAGTTCTAGATTGTCAGGTCAGCAATGGGAAAAATAGACTTCACCACCTAAAAAGGGAACCCTCAAATGTTAAGTGATGTATACAGTTATAATACCACAAATTTTCTTGGGCTGCAAATCATAAATTATGTGTCTTTTAGTGTATTTTCAGGATTTTCATTATTTTCAAATACATTTTTGTTCTCTTACATTTCTTTCACATGTTTACCATGATCTGACACTCTGTTGTCTATTGCTGCTGCTGCTAAGTTGCTTCAGTCGTGTCCGACTCTGTGCGACCCCATAGACGGCAGCCCACCAGGCTCCTGCGTCCCTGGGATTCTCCAGGCAAGAACACTGGAGTGGGTTGCCATTTCCTTCTCCAATGCATGAAAGTGAAAGGTGAAAGCAAAGTCTCTCAGTCGTGTCCGACTCCTAGCGACCCCATGAACTACAGCCTACCAGGCTCCTCCGTCCATGGGATTTTCCAGGCAAGAGTACTGGAGTGGGGTGCCATTGCCTTCTCCGTGTCTATCGCTCAGCTATATTTAATGTTTGTTTTCCAATATATGCTATATCCTGAGGTGTTCTGCATGACTTTTAAGCTATTAGTTGTGTTTCCCAAAGTGTCTTGATGAAACCCAGATGTAACAAATTATACCATCAAAGAAAGGGGACAGATATCTGTTTCATTGTTTCATATTTATTATTATTACTAATGTTAGTATTAGAAATAGTAATATTATAAATAACGTACCCTTTGCGATTCTTATCATTGGATAAATTTGGGACATTTTCAACTAAAAGCAAAATGCAAGAGAAATACATTAATTAATTTCTTCCTAAACATCCCTCATGTGCTGACCAATTCAGCACTTTTAACATGAAAGTTTTTCAAATGACTCAATCTATCTGGATAAAGAGAGGTGTGACTTTATCTGCCTATGTTCCCTTAAGGCCCTCCCATGGATTTCATGTGACTGGTGATGCTTGCTGGGGTAGTTACAGGTTTTGGATTAAACTTAATGGATTGGGAGCCAAATTTGTCTGTTTAGAAGTGGAAAACTGCTAAGAGTCAGTTATTGCGAAAAATTCCAAAGTGCCTTGAAAAGAATCAGGTAGCATCCTAGCAATCACAGTCTGTTAATTTTCTGGTCCCTTGCCCTTTCACAAGAAATATGTGTGATGTCAGTAAGCACTGATTCATCTTGCATAATTTGGGCTCATCCATTGATCTCATAAACATCATAAATAAGCTGAAGGTGTTGGAGGTGTATTTCAGAGCATTACTGTATAATATATGAATCTACCCTGGACACGGTTATGTAATGTCTTTTGGAATACAAGGCCTGAGACTTGAAGGTGAAGTCACCTTACAAAAGGACCTCCCTGTATCTGTAACTGAACCACTTTAAATGGAAGCAATGATTTATATTTTATTCTGAGATTCACTTTAAGGAAAAGTATCCATTACTAGGCCTCCAGTACATTTCTCAACACTTTTTAACTTTACTACATGACCTTTCTGTTTTTAGTCTGTGTTTTAAATATTGACTATGCCATTTAAGTTAATGGTGATTGAGTAAAATAACAAACATTTTGTCCTTGCTTAATATGGACTCAATTTTCTTCTCTGATTATGCTCACTAGTGGAAAAATGGAGAAGCAACAGTGATAGCACAGCAGAGTATACAGCTTTATGCTATTTACATATTGTTACCTATCTATTACCTCTTGATGAAAGTGAAAGAAGAGAGTGAAAAAGCTGGCTTAAAACTCAACATTAAGAAAACTAAGATCCTGGCATCCAGTCCCATTACTTCATGGCAAATAGATGAGGAGACAATGGAAATAATGACAGACTTTAATTTGGGGGGCTCCAAAATCACTGCAGGTGGTGACTGCAGTTGTGAAATTAAAGGATATTTGCTCCTTGGAAGAAAAGCTATGACCAAACTAGACAGCATATTAAAAAACAGAGACATTAATTTGTCAACAAAGGTCCATCTAGTCAAAGCTATGGTTTTTCCAGTAGTCAGGTATGGGTGTGACAGTTGGACTATAAAGAAAGTTGAGTGCCAAAGAATTGATGCTTTTGAACTGTGGTGTTGGAGAAGACTCTTGAGAGTTCCCTGCTCTGTAAGGAGATCCAAGTAGTCCATCCTAAAGGAAATCAGTCCTGAATATTCATTGGAAGGACTGATGCTGAAGCTGAAACTCCAATACTTTGGCCACCTGATGGGAAGAGCTGACTCATGTGAAAAGACCCTGATGCTGGGAAAGATTGAAGGCAGGAAGAGAAGGAGACAACAGAGGCTGAGATGGTTGGATGGCATCACTGACTCAATAGACATGAGTTTGAACAAGCTCCAGGAGTTGGTGATGGACAGGTAAGCCTGGTGTGCTGAGGTCCATGGGGTCGCAAAGAGTCAGACAGGACTGAGCAACTGAACTGAGCTGAATCTTATCTAAGAGAAACTGTAAATTCCTTTCTTATCTGCAAGCCTTTATAAAATGTAAAATTATGTTTCTAGTACTTAAGAAATGTCTACTTGTAGAAAAGATTTAGAAGTCAGAATATCCTCTTATGGAGCTTATATTTAAATTGAGAACTTAGGGAGAAATATTCTTCAGTCTTATAGGTCATTTTACATATGTTTTGTGTTATGTTTTCTATACTTCAGTCTACATAGTAATATAAACAAGATAATACCAAATCATTCATGAAATAATAATATAACAACACTTGATGTAGTGCATACTGTGCATACTATGAATGGAAAGCATTTTTCTATATTCCTTAACATTATAGTCTCACAAGAAAGTTATGCCATTAATACCATTAAGACTCAAAACTTCTCTAATATCTAGTCTATATCATTACCAAAAACATCAAATTGCAAACTGGGAAATATACCAGACTTCCACTGCTTTCTTCACTGTACTATCTATAGATGCTCTGAGCCCACTGTCTAAAAATCTTGACTGGCTGTCCTGTGGACCCAGAAACTGGGTTTAGATTCCTCTCCAACCATTGACCTTAGTTTTTCTTTTCATTTTCCTAGCAATCTCATTCTTTAAATGCTTGATTGTTTGCAAAGTCCAGAAAATATCCTCTACTACCAAGATGCATCAGATGGTTCAAGTAATCCTTCGCAACAGAAGTCTTAAAAAACTACATCAATATGCTTTCCCAAGAAGGACTAAAGTGGCAATTTTCCTTGCCAGATCTATGATAAGAAAAGGCTTCCCTTTAAGCTGAGCAACCCCACCAGCTGGTTCATGGATCATACAATAACCCTATTGTTAGCAATGCTAACAAGTTACATCAAGTTACATCCATTTGTTAAGACATATTTTTGTGCATATGTATTCATCACTTTTAGAACAGTAAATAAAAATTACAGTTTTAAATTATTTGTAAAAAGAGAAGCATCTTTCCAATTTTCACAGCAATAGTGTTTCTTATTTTAAGTAAAACAAAAAATCAAAGTGCATCTAGTAATCTCCCTTGGGTAAAGTATTTACCATTATACAACAATTACAGACATTAAAAAGAAACACACACACACACACACCTTTCAAGTCCCAGAAATTGCTTCCTCACACAAACGAATAATTGTATGGACATAACTCTGGAAGGGTATAGCAAGGTTTATTTCTTTAAAATATCTTAATATTGTTTATTCAGATATGAAGTGTTACTTGTCTAACTAATGATGTATAAAACCTGAGAAGCCCCAGTGTATCCTCTGGGCTAATTTGCAGACAAACAACCCTCAATTGTTAACTCTTTTCCCCTGACTTATTCTGTATATGCTTATCTGACTCCCTCACCCTCATTCTTTCTAGTAATTAAAACTAATGTTACTTTTTTTCTCCACAAACATATAATTTATTGGATGATCTTCAAAAAATTTCTATACTTGAATAATCAAATGGACTTAGAGTCGAAGTTTCTGATTCAGAGGTATATTTTTATTCATTTCAGAAGAGTTTTGAGTTGATACAGAAAATGCCTCTGTTCTGTGAGTGTGTTTAACTGATAAACTGGCATAACAGGAGCGATTATGTCAGAACACCTTGGTCCTGAAGTGAAGTGAAAGTGCAAGCATTAGTTGCTCAGTCGTGTCTGACTCTCTGGGAACTCAGGGACTGTGTAGCCCACCAGGCTCATTTGTCCATGGAATTCTCCAGGCAAGAATACTGGAGTGGGTAGCTATTCTGTTCTCCAGGGATCTTCCCGATCCAGAGATCGAATCAGGGTCTCCTGCATTGCAGGCTGATTCTTTACCATCTAAGCCACCAGGGAAGTCCTATCTCAAGCTTTATCCTGATCAAATAATACGGCCTCTTTATATTTCCGATACTGTAGATACACAAGCAACCCTATATAGTATTATATTTTTCAATTATTGGAAAAAAAAAGTTTGGTTGATTTTATTTCAGTAACTTCTGGATACATGTGTTGATGTTTAAAATTCATTTCTATGCTCATAGTTAATAATTGATTAGATTCTTATGATAGTAAATCTTTCCATAGGAGAATGACAAAGGATGAAGGTAGCAGGTGTGAGCTTCTTTCAATTTGGATTTGATTGCTACTGAAGCTACTTAAGAATCAAGAAACTGAATTTTATATCTGTGTGCCTTCTCTATATAATGAAGCTAATTATTCTAAAAATAATTGAGCTGACATTTCTGCAGTAATACCATCAAACCTGATTGTCATAATCTTTGAAAAGAGAAGGTTGAAGTTTAAATGATTATTTCTTATTTATAGTACAATAATTTAACAGAGACTGGAAATTACTTTGTAGGATTAGAAAAGATGTTAATCAAATCCAAACAAGATATGAAAATATAATTGGAGTTTAGGGTGCAGGTTTAATTAAGGGGTGCATAAGAACTTGCATAACCCATTTATTTATGTAGAAAATACACATAATAACCTTTAAGCAAGTTTTGATAGCAAATGTCTGACATTCTGAAAACCTTGTGGGTATTCTAGACATACTCAATAATTATGTAACAAAAACAAAGGCATTATGTTTATTTCATTTGAAAGATGGAACATAATAGAGATAGTGTATGCCCGAAGCTAATGATGCAAGTTCAATAGGAACAAAAGCACAGATTGAAAAGCAAACTGTGGCCAGTAGATAAGCCAATCGTGAAAAATCACTGGTGCTTATTTAAAAGGCAGATTTGAGTTTCATTAGAATACTTATGAATGGATTCTGGGACCTGAATCTAATTTCTCAAGGGCCCCAGACCAGATGATTCCTATGGACACTAAAAACAGAGAATCACAAACAAAAGAGGTAGTAAAAATTTGAAGTTACCCTGTATAAGTCCACATTATGTCTGTTATATATAGGCATTTAAACTTTAGTCAATTTCTTATTCATAAATACAATGGAAACTTGGCAATATCTGTTCTTATATATCTTATAAGTTTTTTGAATAACAAAGAGAATATTCATTTAAAATTTTTACCTAATGTGCTATAGTATTTATTGTTTGAACTTTTTTTTTAAGATTGTAGATGGCATATGATAAAAATATTTAGAAAACAAAAAATATCTGTGATAAGACTAACTTCAAAAGTCTAATGTTTGTTGTCATTGTTGATACAATCTTGGATGCTTTGTTGGTAAAACATCTTCTAACATCTCTACATCTTTCAACTGTCACCATTCCAATAACAATGTAATGATTTTGATTCTTTGGAAATTAGGAGCCCAGAAATTAGAAATAATTATCACATAATGTCCCCTAATAATAAATTATTTATTGTTTGAACTTTTTATTGGCCTTTTCCCTGACACTCAATAACTAAATCAGAACATTTAAATTCTTAGAATAAAAAATTATTCATTCTTTGGAGCAGGGATTTTTTTCTCCAAAATTCTGTGCATGTCATTTTAAAAAGCAAAAGTAAATATTGCAGTTACAATAACCAAAATCAAGCACCATATATTTGAATAAGCTATCATTTAGCACACACAGATAAATCATCAAGGTACAAGTCCAGGAGTAAAACTGAACTGGAATTCTACACTATAGTTAGAGTATAAGTGGAAAAACTCATATTTTAGGATTGGTGCAAAAAATTAGAGAATAATTAGTGATAAAATTATTGACTATGCCAAAGCCTTTGACTGTGTGGATCACAATAAACTGTGGAAAATTCTGAAAGAGATGGGAATATCAGACCACCTGACCTGCCTCTTGAGAAATCTGTATGCAGGTCAGGAAGTAATAGTTAGAACTGGACATGGAACAACAGACTGGTTCCAAACAGGAAAAGGAGTACATCAAGGCTGTCTACTGTCACACTGCTTATTTAACTTATATGCAGAGTACATCATGAGAAACTCTGGGCTGGAGGAAGCACTAGCTGGAATCAAGATTGCCGGGAGAAATATCAATAACCTCAGATATGCAGATGACACCACCCTTATGGCAGAAAGTGAAGAACTAAAGAGCCTCTTGATAAAAGTGAAAGAGAAGAGTAAAAAAGTTGGCTTAAAACTCAACTTTCAAAAAACTAAGATTATGGCATCTGGTCCCATCACTTTATCGGAAATAGATGGAAACAGTGGAAACAGTGCCTGCCTATTTTGGGGGGGCTGCAAAATCACTGCAGATGTTGATTGCAGCCATGAAATTAAAAGACGCTTACTCCTTGGAAGGAAAGTTATGACCAACCTAGACAGCATATTAAAAAGTAGGGACATTCTCTTGTCAACAAATGTCCATCTAGTCAAGGCTATGGTTTTTCCAGTAGACATGTATAGATGTGAGAGTTGGACTATAAAGAAAGCTGAGAGCTGAATAATTGATGCTTTTGAACTGTGGTGTTGGAGAAGACTCTTGAGAGTCCAAGGGACTCTCAAGGAGTCCCTTGAGATCTAACAAGGAGATCCTACAAGGAGATCCAAGCAGTCCATCCTAAAGGAGATCAGTCCTGGGTGTTCATTGGAAGGACTGATGTTGAAGTTGAAACTCCATAATTTTTGCCACCTGATGTGAATGAAGAGCTGACTCATTTGAAAAGGCCCTGAAGCTGGGAAAGATTGAGGGCGGGAGGAGAAGGGGACGACAGAGGATGAGATGGTTGGATGGCATCACCGACTCAATGGACATGGGTTTGGGTAGACTCTAGCAGTTGGTGATGGACAGGGAGGCCTGGCGTGCTGCAGTTCATGGGGTCTTAAAGAGTCAGACATGACTGAGTGACTGAACTGAACTGAGCTAGTGGTAAAAATTGTGATTTGCTATTTCAGTTAACTATCCATTAGATATGAAACTTGCCTCCTCAATAAAATAGTTATATTTCTTTCAGTCTTTCAAGAATAATGTTATCACTATTGCTTACCACACCCTTTATTCTCTCATTAGTAATGAGAGTATATTGATTTCATCACAGATATAGGCTAATTTTGAACAACAATAATAAATATTTTTGCATGGGGAGTTTGATGTGTCTCCTATGAAAACATATGTATTAATAATTCTAGTCTTTAATACCACCATACATGCACTTTCACTTATATCTTAAAACAATAAACTATGTATTTTTTTATTTTACAGATAAGAAACTAAGTTTTAGAGATGATATTAACTAATATCTGCAAAGTCACACATATTAAGTACTTGCAAGTCAAGAATTATTGATTTAAGTCCTATTTTCATCCACAATAACACATTTGAAATTTTAATATATTGAGAAAAGAATTATGAGTTAATTAGTAATAAAGAGAAAAATTAATAAGTTCAAGTATTTGAAAATTGAGAAACATAGCTCTAAGTAATGCATGCATCTAAGAATAAAACTCAAGGGAATTTAAAAACTCCAAACTGTTACAAAGAAACAATATGTTATGAATGTTAACCAAAACTAAACCCACAATTTTGGGGGAAATATGAGAAAATCTCTTCCCAAAATCTCCAGAAAACTTTCCCACAATGATCGAAAAGAAGAAAATCCGTCTTAATATTGAATAAGCTTTAATCCACAATATGATGGCTCATCTTAAGGGACCCACTAAAGACATTGCAAAGATAAAGAAACCTCAGCCCTTTATACAGCCAAGCTTATCCAACCCACTCTGTTCATAATCACACATAAGAGGGCTTGACAGCACTGTTTGTCACAAGTAGTTCATCCTAGATTCACCTGGTAACTAAGGTGATTGTTTTTGTTAGTTAATTGGTTTTATCCAAAAAATAAAAATAAACCTCTCATATTTCTATGAGAGGAAATATTTCATATTTCTATGGCAGGAAAGTTTGGTAAATTGGAGCAAGTTGCCAATCAAAGTGTCTCTTACACTCCCACAAAAGATGAGAGATAAGGGACTATATAGCAATAATGACAATGAATTCAACTTACATTAAATGAACAAATCTTATAAAAAAATTAAACTTATCAGCAATGACCAAAGATGCCACATACAAATTTTTCTGGTGCTGTATCTATCAAAAATTGAATTCTTTTTCAAAGACTTAACCTTAAACAACAGTCCAGAACACCAATTCTACACAATTTTTAAAAACAAAAAAGAAAGAAACACTTTCCAATGGATTTTTTTTTTTTTTTTTTGGCCAGGCCCCATGGCATGTGGGATCTTAGTTCCCAGACCAAGGATTGGAGCACAGAGTCTTAACCATTGAACCACCAGGGAAGTTCCTCAACTGATTTTATAAAGAAGAAACATATATGGTCAGTTTAATAGATGTTCAAAAGCATTTTTAAAAATCAAGTACCAAGACCCTGAATATATTAGGGATAGAGAAAGGCTTCCTCGGTAAAGGGTAAATACAGAAAACAACAACAAATCTATGTGTGAACTTTGTGCTCCCAAGGCTCCACCCTGCAGATATGAGATTGACTCATTGACTCTTTTTAAGCTCTTTCACAAAACTCCATTGAGGATTGTCTGTATTTGGGATCCCTTACCCTCTGGGATGATCTCATCCATTTATCTCAGTGTCTACGTCTGAGTTGGAGTTGCACAGTTTTAACAGCCTTTGTTCTACATATGTTGTAAGACTGAATAGCCTCTCTGTTTTCTGCATAAATGGGTCTGCATATGTTGAAATTTGGAAAAGCCATCAAAATTACCATCGTGGAAAGAGGAAATTGAAAACAACTCCTGAAGACTTACTTACATTATATAAGTTATGAGAAAAAACTACTCTTCTCACAGGCACTTATTTCTCTAGAAACCAAGTTGCTACCTAAAGATCTGCCAAGACTTTCAGTGTCAAAAAGCATTTAATTCTGCTTTTGGTAACAAAGGGTATATGTTTCTTCTTACATATGTTTCTCCTTGTGTGTTAGGTGGACTTCTCTCATGGCTCAGATGGTAAAGTGTCCACCTGCAATGCAAGAGACCTGGGTTTGATCCCTGGGTTGGGAAGATCCCCTAGAGAAGGGAATGGCTACCCACTCCATTATTCTTGCCTAGAGGATTCCATGGACAGAGGACCCTGGTGGGCTACAGTCCATGGTTGCATAAAGTTGGACATGACTGACTAACACTTTGACTTAATGCATTAGGTACAAAGTAAATATAAATTGGTGTGAGTGTTTCAACCGTATTTGGAAATTCACTATCTTTCTATATGTAAATTAATTTTAACCACTAAATTGGGTTAAATATCTTGAAATAATGCACATACATTAGTAGCATTAAAATATCAAATAGAATAAAATTTGAGATTCATTATATTAGTATGAGACTGAATAAACCAATGGACAATGGCCAGATCATACATGAAAACAGAATTCTGACACACAGAACTCTCCCCCACATTCAATAGCCCAGAAACCAAACCACAACCTCTGCAGTACTGTAGCTGCTGCTGCTAAGTCGCTTCAGTCGTGTCCGACTGTGCAATCCCGTAGACGGCAGCTGACCAGGCTGCCCTGTCCCTGGGATTCTCCAGGCAAGAACACTGGAGTGGGTTGCCATTTCCTTCTCCAATGCATGAAAATGAAAAGTGAAAGTGAAGTCGCTCAGTTGTGCCTGACTCTTAGCGACCCCATGGACTGCAGCCCACCAGGCTCCTCCATCCATGGGATTTTCCAGGCAAGTGTACTGGAGTGGGTAGCAATTGGTTCCAAATTGTTAGGACTTAATGACTGTTTCCCCCCCACCCCCTTCTTACTTTTACTTCCAACTTAGAACCAACCACAGAAAATCAAGGAAAATCAAATATGCTCTAACCATTCATATAGGATGCCTCACTGGGTAGGTGATCTCCAGTTTCTCCATGACAACAATCTCCAATCAGGGCATACCTGAAGCCCTTCCTTTCATTCCAGCATAAAGCCTTCTCACTCTTTTTGTCTGCCTTCAAGGCTCTGGCAAACACAAGTGATGGTATATAGTTTATTATCTCTGAGGACAAGCTCTGCATGAGTAGTCTTGTCCTCATTTGGGTGGTCTTCATTTATTCCTGTCTCTCTCAATTGGAGAAAAATAGCCAACCCCATTCTAACCTGGTAAATTTATGTTTCAATGAATCATTTAATATATTTTTCTATCAAAATCAAACATATTAGAAATGATGGGAGCAAAAGCAATATAGTCAAATCAGTCAATTGGATATGTTTATGAGATTAGTGCAGGATAAATGGAATTCTTTATGATGATTTGTAGATTTACTCAAATTGACAGAAAATTTATTTCAATATTAACTAATTATTCATTCAGTTACCTCAACATTAATTTACTTAGATTGACAGAAACTTAATTTCAGCATTTATTTCAGTCTTATTGATTAAAATGTATTAAAATTCTGAAACTGGTCTCCAGAAATATGTTTTCACTAGTATGATGAGGTTTTGAATTTGTATTTTATTTCAAATGAATAAACATTTGTTTCTTTTTTATACTTGCAAGACACCCTCAATGGATTCCAAAGTATTTTTAATTCTATCTTGGTTTCTTTTCTGGCTTATTTAATATTCATATCAAATCTTGTTGCCTTTGGCATCCTGTGACTTAGCAACAGCATAGGAACACTGGGGGAGTTAATGAACCACAGAACAAAAATTCCATGATGGGAAACTGTCATCTGATGAGAAAGTGTAGTGAGATGACTAAGGGAGGAATAAATTAGGTCCAGTAGTTGTGGAAAAGAAATTCAGATTCAAGACAAGGGTGCTTGCTATTCCATTAGCAAAATAATATGAATTGAAGGACAAACCTGTGCAAGATATTTTCAGGTTTTGGAACTATACCGTATCTCTTTTCCAAGGCACCTTTTTACTTTTCAAACTATTTTTGTCCTTTGATATTTAAAAATATTTTCCTCATATGCTTAAAATTATATTTATATTTGTTATGGACTAAAGAATCATCTTAAATCAACACAAAATAACATACTCCTAGAAAATAACTCTTGCTTCACTCATTGAAAAGTGGGGGAAAAAAAAAATTCTTTCCTAAAGCTATGCCTTCAAATGTCAACGTTTTTGATTTTAAACAAATGGCTGCTTTTTCAAACTTAACTAGCTTTTCTGAAGGATTGACAAAATAAGGTGATTGAGAAACTTTGAGGGATTCAGTTTTCATGACTTAGTTCATTAAACAGCCAAAGGCCTTTGTGGAAAACAATCATGGTAAGCAAAAAAATTGTCTCATAATGTGAGTCTGGCTTATCCTGAAGACTGCAGATTTCCCAGAAGGCTTATTTTAAATTAGAGTAAGTTGGCTTAGGGAAAAAAAAAAAGAAAAGCTTAGGAGCAAATGCATAGAGTTTTCATAATGAATTATAGCTCATTAATTTCCTCTGGATTATGGTCAATATTACTTGACTGCTATCCATTTGTATGTAAAGATATCTCTGTGGCCATACTAGGATGATCATAAAAGAGAGTCTTCATAACAATCACATAAGACATTCACAGGCCACCTCTGTGAATGGCATCTCTTGTGCCATTTCTTCCCATTCGGAAAATGGTGTATCAGTCCAATTCCTTCCCTATTGCTTTAGGAATGTTTTGGACTGTTTCTGGACCTTTTCTGAGGGATCTTCTGTTCATACAATTCTATTCATACACCCTGAGAGGTTTTTTTTTTTAAACTACTCAGGCTCACTTGGATAAATTTCATTATTGTCAATGGAAACACTGGGGGCTTTGCAGACTAATCCCATTGCAGGAGATATAGTTCAGCTGATACCCACTCTAAGGATGTTTTCCTTGGAGAGTCATGTCCTAGGTCTACTGATGTAGAAGCTGCTAGTATCCGTGCTGATGTTGGTGGCAGAGTCTCTTTCAGTTTGCACTTTTGCCAAATGACCACCTTGGACATTTCTTCTTTTCCTGAAGCACTTCTAAAATTTTTCACCTGTGTTTTCTGTCATTTTGTTATTGATTTCTAGGAATTAATTCTCTGTTCTGAATAGAAGCACCTAGCTATATTTGTGGCAATTAGTTTCTCCCCTCTTTGCTTTACTTTTTCATTCCTTTCTGTCTTTTAATGAAGAGAAGTTGTTCTTTCAAATGTAATCGATTAGCAAGGTGTTTCTTAATGTTTACAACTTTTTAAGTTTTAGTTATGAATTTTTTCCTGCTCTAAGTTTATGAAGATATTCTCTAATCTGAAAGAATTATTGGCTTAATTTTCACATTTAGGCATACAACAGCAGCAGCAAAATAATAATAATTTGTACAATAGTATGAGGTAAATGTCAAATTCATATTTTTATATATGACTATCGGATTGACACAGCACTGTTTAAAGTAATCTTTGTTTGGCCCTGAAATATTAATTTTGTATTAATTTAAATGAGTTTCTTTCTGAAATTGCTATTTTGATTCCTGAGTTTCCTTGCCTATACTTTAGGAAATAAAGCAGAATTCTTTACTAGTGTCATTATATAAAAATTATTATGTCTAGTACAGTAAGTAATTTTTGTTCATTTTATTTTTATTGTTCTTGATTCTTTGAAACTTTATACAACTTTTTATTTTTTTAACACATTTTAGAGTCAACTTGACAACTCAAAAAAGAAGAAAGCCTCTATAATTTTCATTGGATTTATATTGAATTTATTGTAGATCAATTTAGGAAAATGTATATTTTCATCATTTGAAATCCTTCAATTTAAGATTATGTCTCTCCATTTGCTAACATCTTCAATTTTACTCAACAATATATTGATAGATTTCTTGTATTATTAATTCTTAGATATTTGACATCTTTTAATTTTATTCTTTTATATTGTGTTTCTTTTATAACTGTTTGATTTTTTCCTATATAAAAACAATTGATTTTGCATATTGCAATTGCATGTTGATTTTAACACATTGAGCTTGCATTCAAATACAGTACTAAATTTACTGAACTTTGATCATCTATTTGCAGACATGTTTGATGTGGGATAGTCACAATTATTTCATCTGTGAATAATTAAGCTGTATTTATTTTCAATTCTTGTACTATTAATATTTCTGTCTAGTTTATTGGCTAGGACTTTCAGTAAAATATTGAGTGAAAGTAGCAAAAATTAATCATCTTTTCTATTTTCTAACTCAAAAAATGAGTTCAACCTTTCATATTAACTACAATGTTTAATGTAAATTTTCTGTACATACCTTTTTTTTTGAATAGAGAATTTCTACAATAAAATTTCTAAGTATTTTAACCACTAATGAATGTTAACTTTTATCAAATGCCTTATCTGTACTGCTTAATATACAATATCTGTATTAACTAGCTGTCATGATTTGCCTCTTTTCTCTCCTTATTTTGTTAATATACTTACAGATTATTTGGGGCCCTTTTATTGAAATGAAAAAATCCTAGATCTACAACTCAATGAAATATCCATATATTTAACCCTATGTAATCTCTGTGCAGATTAAGAAAAACTACACTCAGTCCTCAACCCCTCTGATGTTTTCTCCCAGAGACTAGCCAAACTAGTCAAACTTCTAACTGCATGTATTAGTTTTGTCTCTTTTTAACTTTGGCCACCTCATGCAAAGAGTTGACTCATTGGAAAAGACCCTGATGCTGGGAGGGATTGGGAGCAGGAGGAGAAGGGGACAACAGAAACTGAGAGGTCTGGATGGCATCACTGACTCGATGGACATGAGTTTGGGTAAACTCTGGGAGTTGGTGATGGACAGGGAGGCCTGGAGTGCTGCGATTCATGGGTTCACAAAGAGTTGGACACAACTGAACTGAACTGAACTTTACGTAATTTGAATTTGACATATATGTACTCTTTTGTATTTGACTTTTTCACTCCAAATTACTTCCTGAGATTCCTTTCTACTAGTTCATGTAGTTTCAATTTGTATATCAATTTCAGGAGTATTCTATGTGTGAATCTTTTCTACTATGGTGATCATTTGAGCAATCTCTTTGTTGTTTGTTTAGTCACTAAGTCATGTCCAACTCTGTGTGACCCTATGGACTGTAGCCCACCAGGCTCCTCTATCCATGGGATTTCCCAGGCAAGAATACTGGAGTGGATAGCCATTCTTTTCTCCATGGGATCTTCTCAATGCAAGTATTGAACCTGTGTCTCCTCCTTGGCAGATGGAATCTTTACCTCTAAGCCACCTGGGAATCCCAAGCAGTTTTTTTGCATGGAGGTTATTATAAATATCAGTACTTTTATTGTACTTACATAGTACTCACATAGTACTGAGGTACATACTGATGAGCCTTATCCTGCTACTTATAACCCTGATCATTGGAGTCTTACTGAATGTCAGCCCATGTCTTTCAAATTAACAAGAGTAGACAATGGGGTGATATATTCAAAAGAAAAAATTTCCAGAAGCTGTGGTGATGCAGAAGTGAGGGATATATGTTGCTTGTGGGCAATTCTCCATGTTTATCTTGGGACAGATTTTGATTCAGCCTATTTTCAAGGGGGTTGATTAAGCAAATAACATTGGAAGATAGAGATGGTGTCTTCCCCATGGTAGAAGGAAGAATTTTTTTTTGTCCAGAGTAATAAAGGTAAGATTTACCTCTAGAGGAAGAGTTGAACAGGCTTGCTTGCAACTTCCTTAGAAGAGTAGGGGTTTGCTAAGCAAAATCTGTCTTAGCTGTGAAACAAATCCAGCATCTACCTGGTCTACCTCAGCACCATCCCCATGGAATTTGTGAGGAATGGGGAGGGTAGTGGATAGCTACCATGTTACCTGCTGTGCTGTCTACTAAAGTTCATTGTTCCCAAGTGAAGAATCTCCCCATTTCTGGCAGCATCTAAGAAACTGAGAAAGAATACTTTGTCTGAATCACAAGCTGGGTATAATCCCAAATCTTTCACAATTATTTGCATATATCTCTTTTATTCGGCATGTTATATTCTGGGGGTGGAGGGTATCTTCTAGTTTAATAATTTTTTTAAACAGTGCCTAATCTGATCTTCAATGAATTTACTAGGTTTTAATTTCATTTATTATGTCTTAGATCTAATTACATTTTTATTATAAATTCTGGTTCCCTGCCAACATTCTTTCTCTCTCTGTATTTCTTTGGTCTTTTAGCTTCTTAGGCATGCTAATTATTGCTGCTTTTAAAGTCTGTCACTGATAACTTCACTATCTGTATCCACCAAGGGTCAGTACTTCTAGCTAGTGCTTCTCTTGATTTTCATTCACATTTTGCTTGTACAAACAAACAAAATGTTTGTACCTGGTTAATTTTAAGTGCTTGCCATACATTATTATACTTTATTAAGATAATTTGAGGCTCTAGATTATATAAACTTCATCCAGAGAGAATTTATTTTTCATTTGGCAATATTATGAGGATGAGATGATTTGAAACTGACTTTAGTTTAAGTAAAATATTTCTATCTAGCTCACTTTTATTCCATTACTGTAGCTGTTGGAGAGTCCATTCCAAATTCTGTGTTTCCCCCTGACCCCAGGTAACCTTGAACTCTAAGCTTCTCCTTCTATGTCCATAAGGCTGTGGAAAACTTTCCTCAGCTCCCCAACTTCACAGATGCTACTTCCAAATCATCACATTTTTCTAAAAAGAAAAGATCTCAGATGTCCATTTCACTGATTAATCTTCTCTCCTCTCCTAGACCCTGATTTCACACTGACTTACTGACTTGTTCTTTTCTGATGCATTTTACTTAGTTCAGTAAATAGTTGTTCTCACCAAGAAGTTCTTCCTCACCATCTAGTCCATTATTATTGAAAACAGAAATCTCTCAATCTTTTTTGGCCCACCATACTGTTCCCTAAAGATGATATACTTCCTAGCATATTCTCAGTATGTGAACCACCTAAATTTATTTTGATTACACCTCATAGGTCCTAAAAGTTGTATTTCATCATGTTTGCATTCTAACATATATGGTATTTATTTTGAAGCAGGAAATGCTATTTTACATTGAATATAATATGTGTATATATACATATATATATCACATACATAAATATCATATAGCAGTAAGACTGGTATATATTTGAAAGATGACCTTAAAATAATAACAGAAAAAAACATACTATGAATCTTTTTCAAAGGTGGTGCAAAATTATCATGGTATTCTTACTAAGAAAACTAAGCAATAGGAAAAACAAATGTATTTAAAGAATTCAAACAGAATGCTCTGAGCTCACATTTACTAGATACCCAGAATATCAGAGTGGTCAATTGGCTAGAATATAGCCTTATAGAAGAAAAGGTATGTAGATGGAATTTGACCTGAAGCTGTTAGGGAAAGCACACTGATTGAAACCGCCCACCCTGGCCAGGCACCATAGTAACCATTTGTTTGCGTTGTTTTATGGCAGAAAGTCCTGGTAAGGAACACGGAACTAATAAGCCTCCACCAACCAGAAGAGTTCAGATCAGATCAGTTCAGTTGCAGAGTCATGTCGGACTCTTTGCGACCCCATGAATCACAGCATGCCAGGCCTCCCTGTCCATCAACAACTCCCAGAGTTCACTCAGACTCACGTCCATCGAGTCAGTGATGCCATCCAGCCATCTCATCCTCTGTCGTCCCCTTTTCCTCCTGCCCCCAATCCCTCCCAGCATCAGAGTCTTTTCCAATGAGTCAACTCTTCGCATGAGGTGGCCAAAGTACTGGAGTTTCAGCTTCAGCATCAGTCCTTCCAAAGAACACCTGGGGCTGATCTCCCTCAAAATGGACTTGTTGGATCTCCTTGCAGTCCAAGGGACTCTCAAGAGTCTTCTCCAACACCACAATTCAAAAGCATCAATTCTTTGGCACTCAGCTTTCTTCACAGTCTAACTCTCACATCCATACATGACCACTGGAAAAACCATAGCCTTGACTAGATGGACCTTAGTTGGCAAAGTAATGTTTCTGCTTTTCAATATGCTATCTAGATTGGTCATAACCAGAAGAGTTCAGTAAAGGTCAAAAGGAGACATCACATGTATGACCATCTCCCAGAATCCTTCTCTCTGGCATCCATCTTGTCTGAACAAGGTGTGCACCACCAGGAAGGACTCTGAGTCAGAATGATTGGCTAAAGATAACCTGGAAAATAATCCCATCACCATAAAACCCGAGACTTTGAGCCAGCTGTTCTCCTGGGTTCCCTTACCCTACTGCTCTCCACCTGGGCGTCTTTTTCCAATAAAGTTTCTTGCTTTGTCAGCACATGTGTCTCCTTGGACAATTCTCACTTGTTCTGAGTGTTAGACAAGAGCCCAGTTTTGGGCCCTGGAAGGGGTCCCCCTTCCTGCAACAAAGCCAACATATATGTTTGACTCATTGAAATCCTGAACCTATTTAATTGTAACAGTAGCAAATTTTAGGTGTAAAATTATAAAAGATATCATTAGGAATTGTCATAATATCCATATCATTGAAGTGATTCCTTGTTCTAAAGAGTAAAGTAATAATTTAAGTACTACCTCTAGAGTTCTTTGTCACTACCAAATTAGTTTATCAAAAGCAATTACATATCTTTGCCACAACCATAGGTGTTTAGAGAGTTTTAATATATGAAAATGGTGATTGTTATTACAAGCCAACTTAAATCACTTAGTTTAAACAGAAATTTAAGAAGTCTTGGAGGTTGATAGTGCATAAAACCATAATTGTAGCTCATTCTTTTCTTGAGAAAGTCTTTCTGGAGCAAATCAATTCATTCCCTATCGACTTGCATCCCACTGTTAATATAGGATTCTCTCTTTATCCTCCTAAATATAGTATGTCATAGTTTGCTTTAGCTTAGTAGGCACACCAGTGTATATTAATATATTTCCTGACGGTTAGGTCATTTCAAACTTGGTATCACTTAGTCCTCAGGGATCTTTAGTGGCTTCTCATTCCAAAAGATGTCAACTTATGAACTCACTATACTGATAACATTGTCAATAGGACTGTAGAATTAAAATTAACAAATAGCTTAAATGACAGAGTAATACATTCATCAAAGATGGGAAAATGTATTCCACAAAATATGTAGGAATTCACACCAGGAAATTTATATGATTCTTCCACATCAGAGAATAAATGGTTATTTCTTTGCCTCACTATCATTAAAAAGGAGACATAGAGATTTGTTTAATCTGTTCACTTTGTGGTCTGAAAGACAGCCAAACCTAGAAGAGACTGACAGAAAGATAAGCTTCTCTAATTAACTTTCATGATACCTCAGTGAGTCTGTCATTTGGCTCTTTGACCCAGCAAACTGAGTAACACCAAAGTATTTACAACATTTCAGAATGATCCACAGAAGCTTTAACAAACTACAATTGGAAACCAAAATAGAGACTTTAATTTCCAAGTTAGACCATGCCATCCTTTCCATATTACCATGATCATTTTCAGAAATAGCTTTTAAGTTGGTAACGGGCCATGGAAGAGTACTAAAGAATACTAAATGGTCACTGTATTATCATATGATCCTATATGTTCTTTATGAATTGTTTTTGTTGAATTTATATAGTTTCTAGTACACACCATCCTAAAACAGAACTTGAAGTATATTTGTTATTTTCTGATATGCACAAATAAGTTGCATGATCAAATAAGGTCATTAACCTTCCTACTATGATTTTTCCTACAAGGTTAGTGTCTCTTCTTCAAGTCACACTTTTCTATAAGGAATTTTCTTTGATCATCTGGCAATGGAGGTAGAAAATAACACTTTATCAACCATTCTGCCTTATATACTAGTATAACAATGAGAAATGCATTGTGATGACAATATAGCCTTCTCAGGAACAGTTCTGAAGGCCATGTGGATGAGGGATGGCTTGCCAGGAAATATTCCTTTGAGTGGTACATCTCATCATCCATTTGTAGATAAGGCATAATGTCAGGATACTCCACAGTTCATAGTATGGATGGTTAATTTTGTAGGATATCCAAGGAAATGAAAGAAGCAAGTTTTAGAAATCAGAAAGAATGAAGAGGATCCTTGCAGAGATATCCATATAGTGGCCTAGAGTGTGAACATATTTATGTCACATGTGAATTCTTATCAAAAGGCCATTATGTCAGAGGAAATTTTAATAATCAGCTGCACAAAGTTTCTTAAATGAAATACATGTGAGACTCCTTCAAGTGCCACTGCAATGCTTTCACAAGGACATCACAAGCAGGAAGTTATTTTGCAAAGAGCAGCCTATGCAGAAAAACAATGGCATGAACCTCCCATAACTATAGCTATTTTAGTTATTGCTGCCACCGAGTACACAAACCTGCTAGTAGAAGTTAGCAGCCTCAAGGCTCTAATCTTGTATAATATGCAAAGGACAGCTTTAAAACAATTTTATTTATTCCTTTTGTCTTAGAGAGTGTGGCAGTTTGTCCTCACTTGAATAGATACTCATTCAGGTTTCAAAAATATTTCCTCCCTTTGTGACTCTATGAGTAACAAAGTCCACATACTGATTAAATGATGACAAACCACGTTAGTATTTTACAAAGCAAGGCTTTTGACTAAGGTAGCCTTTATACAGCAAAGACAGCAGTGGCCTAATGTCCACAGAAATCATTAAGTTTTCCCGGTCATGTATCAGTTGTCAACAGCATTATGAAAAGTGTAGTCTGCATAGGTCTAGAAGTAATGCATAGAAGTAGAAGATGATAACTTTCATAGTTGCTTTTAAGTACTCATTCACAGAATATTAAATTCCTATTTCTAGGACTGTCATCTTGTGCAACTTAGAGATTTTAGTACCTCAAATACAGGTTTCAGCTAGTGGATCCATGACATTGAATTAGAAAAGGTGACGACAACTTGCCTTTTGAGGATTATCATGCCATTTGGAGAAAAATGGAAATTTTGATGTTAATTTGGATGACTTTCACAGATTGAAAATGTGGCAGAGTTTGGATAGAGTCCACATTTTATTTGGGGATATTTCTTTTTTTTTTTTTTTTATGTAATAATGAGTGAAGTTGCTCAGTCCTGTCTGACTCTTTGCGACCCCATGGCTTCTTGGTCCATGGGATTCTCCAGGCAAGAATACTGGAGTGGGTTACCATTTCTTTCTCCAGGGGATCTTCCCAACCAAGGGATCAAACCCAGGTCTCCCACATTGGAGGCAGACGCTCTAACCTCTGAGCCAGTGAACGTTAATGCAAAAGTATAAAAGCAGTACCACCATAAGTTCATATCATTTAGAAGTAAAGGTTTATGTCACACAAAAAAAGGTTTAGCTAGCACCTTACTAGTTGAGTTATAGGTTGAAATCAAAGGGAGTACAGTTAATGGAGGAGAAAAATCATGAATTCAATCTATGGTTTAATTAGTTGTAGAAATGATGAACTATCCTTTAGAATAAATGCCTTGCTTTTCTAATATATATATATATATATATATATATATATATATTACTCCTTCCCTCTAATATATATCTTGGAGAAAGAATTTTGTTTCTGGTTACCAGTTGAACTTAACCCATATGTGAGATAATATTTAGGCATTAGATCAGAATTAGATGAGAAATGAACAATATCACTATATCTTGAACTTAGAATTGTATGAAATAATTATATGGGTTTAGAATTGTTGAGTCTGCCACCCTTTTTTAATTGGAATATAGTTGATTTACAGTATTATATATTTCACCTGTATAACATAGTGTTTCAATATTTTTATAGCTTATACTCCACTTAAAGGTATTACAAAATGATGGCTATATTTCTCTGTTGTACAGTATAATATATCCTTATTGCTTATGGGTTTGCTTCCTTTGGTTCACATGGTTATATATGAATGAAATTTGCATTGAAAAGGGAATTATTACATTATATTTCTTGGAGGAAAGTTTTTGGTTTGGAAGTTTATGTACAGGAAGAATGGTTTATGTGTATGTCGAGCAGCCAAGTTGTGGACTATTATAGGCATTCATTTTAGGTCTATTACTCAGCATGTGAACAGATTACCTATTGTAACTTGTTCTCCTATTATGTTATTTTGAACTATTCTTCTGCTTATACCATGGATGAATAAAGACTCACTTTTTTCAGCTCTTAGAGAGTTATAGGCTCATGACCTACAGTCACCCATTTAAATGCTCCTATTTTTAACTTTACATATTGAAAGAATAGCTTAAAAATAAATGGCTAATCACAGCAATGGTATAGAGATGAGAGTAGAGGTGATGCTGGAAGCCAATGAAGGAGGAGTATTGAGAGCATCCAAAAGAATCAGTTTCTGTGAAATGATACTTATAAGTGCTACATCACCTAGGTTTCATTTTTCCTAACAATTTTCTAAACCTTTTAATTTAGTCTTTTTAATAATTCTCTGAGCCTCTAGAAAAAAGTCACGGGGACGACCCAGAGGGATGGTGTGGGGAGGGGGGAGGGGGGAGGGGGGAGGGGGGAGGGTTCAGGGTGGGGAACGCATGTATACCTGTGGCGGATTCATTTTGATATTTCGCAAAACTAATACAATTATGTAAAGTTTAAAAATAAAATAAAATTTAAAAAAAAAAAAAAAAAAAAAAAGAAAACATACAGTAAAAAAAAAAAAAAATAAAAATAAAAAAAAAAAAAAAATAAAAAAAAAAAAAATAAATAAAAAAAAAAAAAAATAGATAACCTTCCAATAAGTTCCTTTTTATTGCTGAAGTTAGTTACAGTATATTTCTCGTTTCCCAAACAGCACCCAAACTGACATACACTAAAAAGCACGTAAGTAGCTGAGAACCTAAATAAATGGCAATATGTGAGTGTTGAAAACTGATTTTATCTCACATCATGTAGCCTACTCAAACCAATGGTAACTTCATGATGTAACTGCAGGCCACGTATCAAGGAAACAAACATATGGGAAAAGCAGTATAATTCTAGGAACAAGAATTTATGTGAAGGACACAGGCAGAAGATGTAGACTCTAGAATAGACTGAGGAACAGATTTACTAAAGAACAGAAGAATAGAGTTACTACACTTTCAAGTATAGAAGTTAAAGAAGAAGCAGGAGAGCTTCAACTTTAAATTTACTTCAAGAACAAATCAATATTTTACAAATTTGCCTGAGTATAAAAATTACTTGGGAGTCTTATAAAATTATGGTACAAGACCCTCCATTGTAAACTCTGGTGTATTAGTGTTGGGATGGATCTAAGAATATCTATACTTTTATTTAAGTCGCTAGACAATCTCACAATCCAAAATGCCTGGGACAATTTTGGACTAAAAATAATTTTATATGAATGAGAGTGCTAATTATCAACAGATGTTCGAAATGTAGATAATTATGATTTAAAGGCTACATTTGCTTATAATAATAACACAATCATGCTTTTGAAAAAGTTTTAGAGTGAGAGTTTTTGAAAAAGTCACCCAATTTTGAAATGTTGTCTTCAGCTCAATACACTGGAGAGATGTAAGTTGTTTTATTATGTTGATTGCAAGTAGCTTGGCCTTAAAAGTGCAGAAAACGAGAGTTGATTGTCTGTGGCATCTTGAAACAGTCATATATTGCTTTCAAACTCAGTTGGCAAGAATTCAGTCAGAAACATCTGCAAGAATTTAGACTGAGCTATGTACTCAGTGATCTTTCTACCTGTTACTCTAATTACTACATTATAAAATTTTTATTTTTATTCTAGCTCCCTCTGATGCTGCTGGAAGATCATAGAGTAAACTCAGCAGGGTAAAGGAGTCTAAGATGAGAAAGAGAAAGAGGAGAATAAGGCAGGAAAACAGAGAAAACGAACAGAGAAAATGTCATGCTATACAGAATAACAAACAAATCCTCCACATCTTATGGTTTCGGCTTCCTGTATAGCCTCAAAAGTAATGAAGTTGCTTAATATATTTGGTAGACAGTATGGTGTCTAGTAAATATATATATATTAAAAGAGGTGAGATAAATTTGTTATAATGCTACATGAACTTGTATACATTTCCTTCACTTCCTGCTCATTTGTTTTTTTAAGCTATATTGCAAACAGACAATAGTCTGAGACCTCTTAATGTTATATTCAATTATTTCTGAATTTGAATATATTTGAGTCCCTGGTGGCTCAGAGGTTAAAGCGTCTGCCTGGAATGCAGGAGACCCAGGTTCCATCCCTGGGTCTGGAATAGCCCCTGGAGAAGAAAAATGGCCACTCCAGTACTCTTTGCCTGGAGAATCCCATGGAGGCAGGAGCCTGGTAGGCTACAGTACATGCGGTCGCAAAGAATCAGAAACGACTGAGCAACTTCACTTTCACTTTCTGAGATATAACTTACAGTGTTGAGGAGGTAGGCTATTTTATGCACATATGATTTGGGGGTGTATAATAAAATCCTTTGGAAGCAGGGAACCAACAAAAGGCAAAAAAGAAGGGATAGTTGAGAAAGAGACCAGCACCCTAAAGTGTACCTTAGCTCATGATCTTAGAAATTGATGTCTTAGAGCCTACCTTGCTCTTGGATTTTCAGGTTTCTGATACATTATTTTTAAAATTCAAGTGAAAGGAAAACTTGATATAAGCTTCTTTAAAGTGAGATGGAACTTGAAGCTACGCTACTCAAAATCCAGAGTTTAATGAAACTGTTCCTAGATGCACCACTGTGTCCCCAGTACCTTCTTTTTTGGTGTTTTGGCTGAACATTCATCAAATAATGTGCACTGACAGCACGTTGTGACACCAAACCAGTTTCCAGTTGTGATCCCCAGACTAGAAGCTCATGTGAAAAGGAGAGTGTGTGCTCTATAAACATTGCCAAGGAAAGTCTAGAGATGGTGTCTCAGAGCTTCCAATTGGGGTACATGACCTGTTTTACATGTGGTCATGGTTATTCTGTGTTGCTAATACTTCCTATCCCTGTAGCCGCAGATGAAACTGGCTTTACATGAAAAATACGGAAACAAAATTGGAAATAAATAATACAAAGTAAAAAATTGGGGTTGCAATTCCAGAGAAATAAGAAAAGTTGGTTGGGTTTATGGGAAAACTGAAAAAATTATTAGTATATTTACAAATTTATTCCCAGAGTTATTTAGATAGTTGGGTAATGTTCACAACACCAAACTTATATCCTGTTATTTAGAGCATGTTCAGTTCAGTTCACTCACTCATTTGTGTCCAACTCCTTGCGACCCCATGAATCACAGCACTCCAGGCCTCCCTGTCTGTCACAAACTCCCGGCGTTCACTCAAACTCATGTCAATCGAGTCGATGATGCCATCCAGTCATCTCATCATCTGTCGTCCCCTTCTCCTCCAGCCCCAAATCCCTCCCAAAATCAGGCTCTTTTCCAATGAGTCAACTTTTCACATGAAGTGGCCAAAGTATAGGAGTTTCAGCTTTAGCATCAGTCCTCCCAATGAACACCCAGGACTGATCTCCTTTAGGATGTACTGGTTGGATCTCCTTGCAGTCCAAGGGACTCTCAAGAATCTTCTCCAACACCACAGTTCAAAAGCATCAATTCTTTGGCGCTCAGCCTTCTTCACAGTCCAACTCTCACATCCATACATGACCACAGGAAAAATCATAGCCTTGACTAGACGGACCTTTGTTGGCAAAGTAATGTCTCTGCTTTTGAATATGCTATATAGGTTGGTCATAACTTTCCTTCCAAGGAGTAAGCATATTTTAATTTCACGGCTGCAATCACCATCTGCACTGATTTTGGAGCCCAAAAAATAAAGTCTGACACTGTTTCCACTGTTTCCCCTTCTATTTCCCATGAAGTGATGGGACCAGATGCCATTATCTTAGTTTTCTGAATGTTGAGCTTTAAGCCAACTTTTTCACTCTCCTCCTTCACTTTCATCAGGAGGCTTTTTAGTTGCTCTTCACTTTCTGCCATAAGGGTGGTATCATCTGCATATCTGAGGTTATTGATATTTCTCCTGGGCAATATTGATTACAGCTTGTGCTTCTTCCAGCCCAGTGTTTTTCATGATGTACTCTGCATAGAAGTTAAATAAGCAGGGTGACAATACACAGACTTGATGTACTCCTTTCCCTATCTGGAACCAGTCTGTTGTTCCATTCCAGTTCTAACTGTTGCTTCCTGACCTGCATATACATTTCTCAAGAGGCTGATCAGGTGGTCTGGTATTCCCATCTCTTTCAGAATTTTTCACAGTTTATTGTGATCCACACAGTCAAAGGCTTTGGCATAGTCAATAAAGCAGAAATAGATGTTTTTCTGGAACTCTCTTGCTTTTTCGATGATCCAGCGGATGTTGGCAATTTGATCTCTGGTTCCTCTGCCTTTTCTAAAACCAGCTTGAACACCAGGAAGTTCACGGTTCACATATTGCTGAAGCCTGGCTTGGAGAATTTTGAGCATTACTTTACTAGCATGTGAGATGAGGGCAATTGTGCAGTAGTTTGAGCATTCTTTGGCATTCCCTTTCTTTAGGATTGGAATGAAAACTGACCTCTTCCAGTCCTGTGGCCACTGCTGAGTTTTCCAAATTTACTGGCATATTGAGTGCAGCACTTTCACAGCATCTTCTTTCAGGATTTGAAATAGCTCAGCTGGAATTCCATCACCTCCACTAGCTTTGTTCGTAGTGATGCTTTCTAAGGCCCACTTGACTTCACATTCCAGGATGTCTGGCTCTAGGTGAGTTATCACACTGTCGTGATTATCTGGGTCGTGAAGATCTTTTTTGTACAGTTCTTCTGTGTATTCTTGCCACCTCTTCTTAATATCTTCTGCTTCTGTTAGGTCCATACCATTTCTGTCTTTTATCGAGCCCATCTTTGCATGAAATGTTCCCTTGGTATCTCTAATTTTCTTGAGGAGACCTCTAGTCTTTCCCATTCTGTTGTTTTCCTTTATTATTTACATTGATCGCTAAGGAAGACTTTCTTATCTCTCCTTGGTATTCTTTGGAACTTTGCATTCAGATGCTTATATCTTTCCTATTCTCCTTTGCTTTTCTCTTCTCTTATTTTCACAGCTATTTGTAAGGCCTCCTCAGACAGCCATTTAGCTTTTTTGCATTTCTTTTCAATGGGGATGGTCTTAATTCCTGTCTCCTTAAAATGTCAGGACCTCCGTCCATAGTTCATCATGCACTCTGTCTATCAGATCTAGTCCCTTAAATCTATTTCTTACTTCCACTGTATAATCATAAGGATTTTGATTTAGGTTATACCTGAATGGTCTAGTGGTTTTCCCCACTTTCTTCAATTTAAGTCTGAATTTGGCAATAAGGAGCTCATGATGTGAGCCACAGTCATCTCCCAGTATTGTTTTTGCTGACTGTATAGAGCTTCTCCTTCTTTGGTCAAAGAATATAATCAATCTGATTTCAGTGTTGACCATCTGGTAATGTCCATATGTAGAGTCTTCTCTTGCGTTTTTGGAAGAGGGTGTTTGTTCTTACCAGTGTGTTCTCTTGGCAAAACTCCATTAGCCTTTGTCCTGCTTCATTCTGTACTCCAAGGCCAAACTTGCCTGTTTCTCCCGGTGTTTCTTGACTTCCTACTTTTGCACTCCAGTCCCCTATATAGAAAAGGACATCTTTTTAGGGTGTTAGTTCTAAAAGGTCTTGTAGGTCTTCATAGAACCATTCAATTTCAGCTTCTTCAGTGTTACTGTTTAGAGCCTGTTAAAGTACCCTAAAATATACAGGAAAATTAACTACAGGTTTTTACAGTATAGAGTATAACTACTATACTCTTCTGAAAGAGATGGGAATACCAGACCACCTGACCTGCCTCTTGAGAAATCTGTATGCAGGTCAGGAAGCAACAGTTAGAACTGGACATGGAACAATAGCCTGGTTCCAAATAGGAAAAGGAGTACATCAAGGCTGTATATTGTCACCCTGCTTATTTAACTTCTATGCAGAGTACATCATGAGAAACTCTGGACTGGAAGAAACACAAGCTGGAATCAAGATTGCTGGGAGAAATATCAATAACCTCAGATATGCAGATGACACCACCCTTATGGCAGAAAGTGAAGAGGAACCAAAAAGCCTCTTGATGAAAGTGAAAGTGGAGAGTGAAAAAGTTGGCTTAAAGCTCAACATTCAGAAAATGAAGATCATGGCATCCGGTCCCATCACTTCATGGGAAATAGATGGGGAAACAGTAGAAACAGTGTCAGACTTTATTTTTTGGGGCTCCCAAATCACTGCAAATGGTGGTTGCAGCCATGAAATTAAAGACGCTTATTCCTTGAAAGGAACGTTATGTCCAACCTAGATAGCATATTAAAAAGCAGAGACATTACTTTGCCAATAAAGGTCTGTCTAGTCAAGGCTATGGTTTTTCCAGTGGGCATGTATGGATGTGAGAGTTGGACTGTGAAGAAGGCTGAGCACCGAAGAATTGATGCTTTAGAACTGTGGTGTTGGAGAAGACTCTTGAGAGTCCCTTGGACTGCAAGGAGATCCAACCAGTGCATTCTGAAGGAGATCAGCCCTGGGATTTCTTTGGAAGGAATGATGCTAAAGCTGAAACTCCAGTACTTTGGCCACCTCATGCGAAGAGTTGACTCATTGGAAAAGACTCTGATGCTGGGAGGGATTGGGGGCAGGAGGAGAAGGGGACGACAGAGGATGAGATGGCTGGATGGCATCACTGACTCAATGGACTTGAGTCTGAGTGAACTCCGGGAGTTGGTGATGGACAGGGAGGCCTGGCGTGCTGCGATTCATGGGGTCGCAAAGAGCCGGACACGACTGAGCGACTGAACTCAACTGAACTGATACTATAAGTAATAATCAACAGCTGAATCTACTTTTATTTTATCATCATTTTGGAAAGTTGCATGATTAGACAGTTTATTTTATTTCTAAATGCTTCCATAATATTTATTTCCAAATGTTGCCAAAATCTTGCAATTAATGATTACAGTGTTTATCTTTAGAATGAGTCCCAATAGTAAATGCTATTATTCACAGTTTTTTATACCAAATATTTGGGCATAGCTTCTTTACAACATCCAAATTGAAAAAGTTAAATGTTTTCATACAGTTAAGCTATATTATTTTATAAAATAATTCTGTAGTCTAATGATATTCCTGTGTTGATATTTGTTTTTTACTTTGGTTCCCAAGATTTGTCTTTATTGATTAAAGTACTAATATTTTAAGGGTATATTTAAAGGGAGTTATTAATGCTCCAAGCATAAATTCACATATTTGAGAGTATGAAATGCACCTCAAAATTAAGGGTCCTTTATTATTAACACAAGGTCTTCCCAAGTGATGCTAGCGGTAAAGAACCTACCTGCCAATGCAGGAGATGCCAGAGACTCAGGTTCAATTCCTGGGTCAGGAAGATACCCTGCAGTAGGCAATGGCAACCCACTACAGTATTTTTGCCTGGAAAATTTCATGGACAGAGGAGCCTGGTGGGCTATAGTGCATGGAGTCACAAAGACTTAGGCACGATTGAGCTAGGTTTGAGTTTTACTATTAAAACAAAGGAAAATGAGAATCTTGTTTAAACTAAAATATATCAGTACTCGTAGTTGTAAAAAAATAGAAATCCTTCTTAAAGAAAGTTAAGAAATATGGGAAATATAGTAGATCTCAGACTCCAAAAAAAGTTTTAATGACCAAACTGGATAAAAGGAGGTATGTCTCAGAAACCATGTTTTGTATGATACTATGACTTTTTTCTAAAGTCATAGTATCTAAAAGTCATATTTTAGTCATATTCTAAAGTCATATTTTTCTTGTTTGTTTAGGTTAATATCTCCTTTTGTTGTGTTCAGTTCAGTTTAGTCGCTCAGTCGTGTCCGGCTCTTTGCGACCCCATGATCGCAGCACGCCAGGCCTCCCTGTCCATCACCAACTCCCGGAGTTCACTCAGACTCACGTCCATCGAGTCAGCGATGCCATCCAGCCATCTGATCCTCTGTAGTCCCCTTCTCCTCCTGCCCCCAATCCCTCCCAGCATCAGAGTCTTTTCCAATGAGTCAACTCTTCGCATGAGGTGGCCAAAGTACTGGAGTTTCAGCTTTAGCATCATTCCTTCCAAAGAACACCCAGGGCTGATCTCCTTTAGAATGTGTTAGGGTTTGCTTTATAATTATGTTGAGAGATACCAAAAACTCCAAGTTTTATTTTTAGTTTCTTTTTCCAGTGAAAAAACATTTTTTTTTTTGACAAAACATTGTTTTCAATATTAATCGACTTCCAAGTTTCGAATCTAATTGAATCAATTTTACTAACAATATAGTTCCTTTATAAAAAGTCTGGAGGGAATGGAACAGTTCGAGAAAAGGTGCTCAGTGCTGAGTGTTCTAAGTCTTACATTAATAATTTAAGGTGGTATACAACTCATTTTTACCACTTCCTATGTCATCTGTACTTATAAATAATATATATGAAAAAAATAATGAACTATTTCAGGGTACCATGGTTCTATTCAACTACTTCCTTTTAAACTTGCTTCTATAGTTAATGAAAATGCATTTGGATCCAAAGATTCCAGTCAATCAAATAAAATTTTAAAAGCTAAACAATATTAAACCCAATAGCATTTTATTTAACTTGAATTTCCTATATTTTTGCCTTAAATTTTCTATTGTTTGTCTACTTTGAGTATGTAAATCAAACAACTGAGAGTCTTGTTTTGCTTATTTTTTTCTTTTTTTAGCCAAAGAATCTAGGCCAAAGCCTCAGATTGGTAAAGGGAAATATTAAAGTATCAACATGTAATTGGGCACACTGGTAGTTTTCCAATGCAAAGTCATAACCTAAATGCTTCCTACTTAGCACTGAAAATCACATATCCTCTGGTTCACATTTATGTTTCATCTAAGAGCAGGTGGAAGAAGTCTGTATGCCAAGAAGCCTCCCATGGTATTCACAGTTTGAGAGTTTGAGCTGTAAGAGGATCATTTGACTTGTAAACAGTTTTACTTTTACATCATGACATGAAACTGGCAATACTTCACACAGGTATGTCAAAGAATATTACCTTTCACACAGTACAATGCTTAAAAGCAAATAATGTTTTTAAATCTGTAACTCAGAATTTTTCAAAATAAAAGAATGCATAGTTTGTGATCAAGTATTATGCATACATATGCATATACATATATATATTTCTCAATCAGTGAACATATGGGATCTAACTATAACTATAGCCTAAAATTAATTATATGAATGATTTTCTCAATACTTTTATCATGATTTTTGGTACTACATTTACATCAAAAAGCTATTTTGATAAAGGCTTAAGTGGAATTATCATTTGAATAAACTATTTATAAGCCTATTCTCTTTCAGTATTTCTACACTATTCCCCATATAACAGTGCAAATGCACATAGTCTCTTTGTAAACAGTAGAATAAAAGTAATTTTTATGTCTTTCTATTATCTGGCCTTGGGCTCCTAATGGGAGGCATGAATGCTATTTTCAGGTACAGAGATACTGAAACTGGAGCTATGATTGGTAAAATAAAACAAAAACACACTTATGTTCTTTAAAAACTTCACTCAACATAATATTAGCTAATTGACTCCAATGATATATAAAAGATTATACAACATCTAGATTAGAGGGAGGTACAAGGGGTAGAGTCATAGAAGCAGAGTAGAGAGGGAGAATGTCAGGGAGGGAGATACACATGCCCATACCAGGATATTTAACTTATATGCAGAGTATGAGAAACGTTGGGCTGGAAGAAACACAAGCGGGAATCAAGATTGTCAGGAGAAATATCAATAACCTAAGATATGCAGATGACACTACCCTTATGGCAGAAAGTGAAAAGGAACTAAAAAGCCTCTCGATAAAAGTGAAAGAGGAGAGTGAAAATGCTGGCTTAAAGCTCAACATTCAGAAAATTAAGATCATGGCATCTGGTCCTATCACTTCATGGGAAATAGATGGGGAAACAGTGGAAACAGTGTCAGACTTCATTTTTGGGGGCTCCAAAATCAGTGCAGATGGTGATTGCAGCTATGAAATTAAAAGACACTTTTTGGAATGAAAGTTATGACCAACCTATATAGCATATTCAAAAGCGGAGACATTACTTTGCCAACAAAGGTCTGTCTAGTCAAGGCTATGGTTTTTCCAGTAGTCATGTATGGATGTAAGAGTTCGACTATAAAAAAAAGCTGAGCACTAAAGAATTGATACTTTTGAACTGTGGTGTTGGAGAAGACTCTTGAAAGTCCCTTAGACTGCAAGGAGATCCAACCAGTCCATTCTAAAGGAGATCAGTCCTGGGTGTTCATTGGGAGGACTGATGCTAAAGCTGAAACTCCAATACTTTGGCCACCTCATATGAAGAGTTGACTCATTGGGAAAGAGCCTGATGCTGGGAGGGATTGGGGGCAGGAGGAAAAGGGGATGACAGAGGATGAGATGGCTGGATGGCATCACCAACTCCATGGACATGAGTTTGGGTAAACTCCGGGATTTGGTGATGGACAGGGAGGCCTGGCGTGCTGCAGTTCATGGGGTTGCAGAGTTGGACACGACTGAGTGACTGAACTGAACTGAACTGATACCAGGATAATAAACCAGAAAGTTATAGTCACAGGCATCACTGCTGCTGCTGCTGCTGCTGCTAAGTTGTTTCAGTCGTGTCCGACTCTGTGCAACCCCATAGACGGCAGCCCACCAGGCTCCCCTGTCCCTGGGATTCTCCAGGCAAGAACACTGGAGTGGGTTGCTATTTCCTTCTCCCCACAGGCATCACTGGTATACCCCAGACTGGGGGAACAGATAATATATTCATACACCTAGCCTGTCCTCATCACAATGCAGAACAATGAAGACTCAGAGGACGCATGCCCCTTGCACTGGCTGGTAGAGAAGCTGTAAGCCCATTTCCTACACACCTTTCTGCCCACATAACATGTAGGGTAGGAGAAAGACAAAGATTCAATCAGCCCAGAATAGAATTTAACCACTGAGATAAGAAAATAAGTATTTTAAAATGGCTATTTTAAAGTTGCACATTTTTGTGTTATGTCCTACACTTTTATGCCCTTCTTCGACTCTTCTTAAATATCTAGAAGGCGCTTCTGAAGAAGATTTTTATAAGTTTCTGAATCAATTTTAGGAAATCAAGTTGCCATATTCTATGCTTATCAGGAAAAAGATAAATAAATAAAAGGATTATACTAGGTCAAGGAAATAACTCAGAAAAGAACAAAATGATAAAAATATTGATTCAAAATAATAAGTGCTTACTATGTATTATCAATAATACTAGGGCTAAATAAATCTGTACTTTTACACTGGAAAGGACTTGGAAATTTATCTTCAATATGTTTATTCTTGAAAACATATTAGAGCAAATGTATATAGACAACTGAAGGATAAAATGAAGGACAGGAAGTTAAGAGACAAGGAAACAATGTTTCCAATATAGGAAGCAGTGAAGGTTTGCAGGATGACAGTTTATCAGCAGCCTACTGAGCATTCTGCCCAGACTGAAGCAAGAGCAAGCATTCCAGGAAAGAAGAGAGAGAGAAGTGTGTGTGGGTTTGTGTCTGTTCTTAGACAATGCATAGTCAAGATGCCATATACTCCATTGTACGAGAGGCAGTTTGGAAAGAGTAAGATGAGTTAAAAATATAGTATGAAAAAAATAATATACATACACCACAGCAACTAGAAGGGGGAAATACATGGTCCTAACGTGAAGCAAATATTCCACATTGGAAAAATCAAATGAACAGACTTTATGAAACAGAAGGAATTCTATGCCACAGTTAAATATAGAAAATTGGAAGATGATAGGAATTAGGCAAAGAAGGAAACTATGTCTTCTCCCAACAATAAAACTGCAAAATCAGTAAAAAAATAATATCAGGAATAAACACAAAATGTTTAAGAAAAATCATACTTCAAATATGAAATAAATCAATATGTATCATATTTGGATAAAATAATGGAGACTAAGGGAAAAAAATGAAACATCTGAACTTAATGCTAAAAATATCCTCATCTGATAGACACCCGACTCACTGAACTAGAAATGTTGGGAATAAAATATAATCAAAGAAACTTACTAAACTCTGAAGGAAATGATACTTATTTCAAAATG
The DNA here is from genome assembly GCF_029407905.1 of Bubalus kerabau. Taxonomy (NCBI): domain Eukaryota; kingdom Metazoa; phylum Chordata; class Mammalia; order Artiodactyla; family Bovidae; genus Bubalus; species Bubalus kerabau. The sequence continues at coordinate 56,936,161 of NC_073635.1, forward strand.
AGGACTCATTTATTTTTAATGCAACATATAATGAATAACAAAGCCATGGTGTGGTCATTACAAATGATACTACCTTTGAAAATATTTTCACAAGTGAGGCTGTCTGAGGATAGAGAGCGACTAAGATGGAGTTGGGGAGCAAAATGTTAATTGGGTTCAAAACCTATGATATTTAGGGGAAGGAAAAATTTATATTTGGAACTTTTGTGCCCTTTATGGATAGCAGAAACTGCAACATTAAATCTGAGACTTTAATAAAGTGCAATACCATAAATAGAAATAGGTCAGTAAAATATAGATCATAGCGCCAACATTTTGAATATTCTTCAGAGCTTTTAACTTTGAACTCATTCTACATTCAATAAATACTGTTGAATTGAAGTATAGTACAGATACTCTGACAGAATTAAGACACAAAATTACTTCCACGCTGATGACTACACATTTACTTGAGGAATTTTAAGTAATACTTTGGCAGTGGGTACTATGACAGTTATTCCTATCATGATTTTGATATCCATTGAAGCTTCTGTTTTGTAAATGAAAACTTGAGGTTATTTTTAATTTTAAATAATATCATCAACAATCATTATGAAAAGGGCTGAAATCCACATTTCTCTCTAGGTCCTTCCTTCCCTATTTCTATTTTCTCTCCAAAGAACAAAATTAAACAAAGAAAAAGCCTTAAAATTGCCCCACCACTTTACTACCTTTGTTTGCCAAATCCAAAAGCCACTGCTTTTTTCTCGGTCTTACAGCAGCATTTAACTGTACCATTTACTCTTTCATCAAATGCTCCTACTCTTTGCTTCCAGGAATTTACATCTACTTCACTGGTTGTTACTCCTCAGTCTTCTTTGCTAGATCCTGCAATGTCTGATTAAACTGTATTTGGGATGCTTGGGGCTTAGTCTTGAGCCTCAAGACCTTTCGACCCTTTATTAACCCTGTATTTTCTCTAACTTATGCAAAATGAACTCATCCAGTGTTAACAGTTTACATATCATCAAAATATTAATAACTCCTTAATTTAAATGGCTAGGTCTGACCTCACCTGTGAATTCAAGTCAAAATTTCCTAATGCTAGTTAACATTTTCATGTTCAAGTCAAGTAGCCATCTTAACATTAATGAGGTCAAAAGAGAACCCCTTCTTTAATCCAAATCTGTTTTCATTTGTTTTCTGTCCTAGTAAATTGCATCACTATCCAAACAATGATTAAAGGCAAAACTAGAATTTCAGTTCACCATTCTACATTCAGCTAATAAAATCATCAGCTGATTGTGCTAAACTTTACCTTCAAAGCAAAACATAAATTTCTATTCACTTTTAAAAAATCCATTTCTACTATTCCAATCCAATCCAATATAAACCAATCTACAATCATTACTTACCTGGCACTGTATTATCATTTCTATGACTTTCCTGACTCCATCCTTGCTCTGTAGTCACACTGATTTTATTAAAATAAAAAGAATATAATTTATTCTCCAATATATATTGAATGGGTTTCTGTTAGCATTGCAAGGAACCCCACCCAATTTCTTAGCCCTTGCTTACAATACCTATCATGACCTGCTCCTGCCTTTTTTTACTGGCTTTAAGCTGCCCTTGAACATTTCCTTAAGCTTCTATCATATTAGTATCCTTTTAGTTTCTTTGAATATATAAAATTTACTTCTTAGTTTTTTTCTAGAATATTCTTGCTTTAAATCCTAACTTAATTCTCTTGTTCTTACTACACATATCTCCAAAGACTATTCTTTCTTGCTTGCTTTTTTGTGACTTCTACTGCTTTCCTCTAGAACATAGGATCAATAGGTTCTGGGACCTTTAATAATGCAGACAGCTTTGAGTTCCTATTGTTGAGAGTAGTTGGAGGCCAAAGATATTTTTATTTTATCCGACTCTTTGCAACCCCATGGATTATAAAGTCCTTGGAATTCTCCAGGCCAGAATACTGGAGTGAATAGCAACTATTCAAAGTATGAGGCTCTTTTATGAGAAGAGTATCTGAGATGTTAAAACCTGTGACAGGCTCTCTTTTTCCAAATTCTAAGATGGATAAAGCATTCTTCGAAGCTCTTATCTTTTCAGGTTGTCCAGCATGATTGCGAAAAAGGAGAGATGTTTCCAATTTGGTAGATTATCCAAGGAAGTTATTTCTCAGTTCTCTGGAAGAGGTTGGAGGCTTTGGAAATGTGGAACTGTTTCAACCCTGAAAGATAACCCAGCCCTCCATGACTGAAGTAACTTAGATGCGAAAAACTCTTCTAAAATAGGCTGTGCCAACTGGCATTGTAGTTTTAAAAGTCCACTGGGGAGAGATCTCAGTTCTGCTGATTTAACTACTAGGCTTTGTCTGGCCTTATTTGTTTAGATTTTGCTGTATTGAATGCTGCTGTGGAATCCTGCTTAAATTTATTTGGTGGCATTAAAAGAGAAAAATGATGGCATTATTTCTGTTAAAAATAATAGTAACAAAAAAGAGACTTGTGAAGCTAAGAAAGATCTTATTTTGGAAAGACCTCTTTTAAAAAAATTCCCAGTTGCCTGTCTGGTCATCCAAGCCAAATGAAGAGAATTGTTGGTAATTAAAAAGTAATTCACTGAAGTGACTGCAGCTGTAGAATTGGTTTTACTGCCAAACTCAGTGTGATCTACAGAAACAAAATCCTAATTGTTTCAAATAAAAAAAAACACCTCTACTCCTAAAGATAAGTCTAAAAACTTTTATTTCATTTATAAAAACACTGGTGAATTTTTAGCAATGAAGTTGTAAAGGAGAAGGAATAGCTTGCCAATCTGGCAAACTCAAGCCTCATATACATGTGCAGCTGAATAGTTATTTACAAACTACTCTAGAATAAGCATGTGAATATTCTACAGCCATTTTTATTCCCTATTGTATCTCTTGAGGTTAAATGGCTTGAAAATAAGGAGTTTGGAAGAGGAAAAAAGAGCATTTAAATTTTTAAATTTATTTTGGGTTTTAAATATTGATAATACTTTAAAACTTGGTATTGAAATATAATTGAAGCTATGAATATTTTATTGACCTTCTTCAGGAATTTTCTTTACCAAATATTATTTTCACACCCTTCAAACCAAAGGTTTCTAGGTGGTAAATACTTTCCATCCTGGCTGAAGGTAAATGCTACCTTTAGTTGGTATCTCCCAGATTTCTTTGGTTTATTACTTGCTTTTTCCTGTTAGCACTTAAAGCATATTCTTTTTCTTTTTAAGCATATTTTTGATACTTACCCTAATTTTGAAACTACTTACTTTTATTTTTCTCTCCTACAAGAGACTACTATCTTTTGCAGGTGAGAGCAGGAAATATTTATCTTTGTTGTATATGCCTCAACTTTACACATCACTTTAAGTGACATATGAGAGTCCTGCTACCCAGTAGAACATTTATATAAACTGAGTGAAGAAAGAAGTGATAAATCTTAAATAAATTCTTAGAGTTTATTTTTATTGTCAGATATTTTACTTATATAAGTATTTTAAAATACATAAGAAATATTAGTACAAGGGTTATATTTATTAAAGTTGATTAGTTGAAATAAAAATGCTTTATTACTATACTAAATAAATATAGGGATTTATCAGACTTACATTCCAACTAAATAGCTTCATTGGGAAACTGCACTAACCACAAGTTACTTTAAAACAAAGTTATTAGAGTTCAGCTATTCTAAAAGGTAAACAGTAGACTTATTCACTGTCAGAATACAGCAAACTTTTATGTACCTTAATTGTAAAGAATTATCTTCTGAGTTTGCTTCAGTTCGGTTCAGTAGCTCAGTCATGTCTGACTCTTTGTGACCCCACGGACTGCAGCACGCCAGGCTTACCTGTTCATCACCAACTCCTGAAGATTGCTCAGACTGAGGTCCATCAAGTCGGTGATGCCATTCAACTATCTCATCCTCTGTTGTCCCCTTTTCCTTCTGCCTTCAATCTTTTCTAGCATCAGGGTCTTTTCCAATGAGTTGGTTCTTTGCATCAGGTAGCCAAAGTATTGGAGTTTCAGCTTCAGTACCAGTCCTTCCAATGAATATTCAGGACTGATTTCCTTTAGGATTGATTCCCTTCTCCTTGCAGTCCATGGGACTCTGAAGAGTCTTCTCCAACACCACAGTTCAAAAGCACCCATTCTTCGGCACTCAGCTTTCTTTATAGTCCAACTCTCACATCCATACACGACTACTGGAAAAACCATAGCTTTGACTAGATGGACCTTTGTCAGTAAAGTAATGTCTCTGCTTTTTAATATCTAGGCTATCTAGGGTAGCTATACCTTCTCTTCCAAGAAGGAAGTGTCTTTTAATTTCATGGCTGCAGTCACCATCTGCAGTGATTTTGGAGCCTCAATAAATAAAGTCTCTCATTGTTTCCATTGTTTCCCCACCTGTTTGCCATGAAGTGATGGGACCAGGTGCCATGATCTTAGTTTTCTGAATGTTGAGCTTTAAGCCAACTTTTTCACTCTTCTCTTCATTTTCATCAAGAGGCTCTTTAGATCTTCTCCACCTCCTGCTATAAAGGTGGTGTCATCTGCATATCTGAGCTTATTGATATTTCTTCCAGCAATGTTGATTCCAGCTTGTGCTTCATCCATCCTGGCATTTCACATGATATACTCTGCATATAAGTTAAATAAGCATGGTGACAATATACAACCTTGAAGTAGCCCTTTCTCTATTAAGAACCAGTCCATTGTTTCATGTCCAATTCAAACTGCTGCTTCTTGACATGCATACAAATTTCTCAGGAAGCCCCTCAGGTGGTCTGGCATTCTCATCTCTTGAAGAATTTTCCAGTTTATTGTGATCCACACAGTCAAATTTTGGCATAGTCAATAAAACAGAAGTAGATGTTTTTCTGGAACTCTCTTGCTTTTTCGATGATCCAGCAGATGTTGGTAGTTTGAGCTCTGGTTCCTCTGCCTTCTCTAAATACAGCTTGAACATCTGGAAGTTCAAAGTTTACATGCTGTTGAAGCCTGGCTTGAGCATTACTTTGAGCATTACTTTGCTAGCGTGTGAGATGAGTGCAATTGTGTGGTAGTTTGAGCATTCTTTGGCATTGCCTTTCTTTGGGATTGGAATGAAAACTGACCTTTTCCAGTCCTGTGGCCACTGCTGAGTTTTCCGTATTTGCTGGCATATTGAGTGCAGCACCTTAACATCATCGTCTTTTTGGATTTGAAATAGCTCAACTGGAATTCCATCGTCTCTGCTGGCTTTGTTTGTAGTGATGCTTCCTAAGGCCCATTTGAGTTCTCATTCCAGGATGTATGGCTCTAGGTCAGTGATCACACCATGGTGATTATCTGGGTCATGAAGATCTTTTTTGTACAGTTCTTCTGTGTATTCTTGCCACCTCTTCTTTATTTCTTCTGCTTCTGTTAGGTCCATACCATTTCTGTCCTTTATTGGGCCCATCTTTATATGAATGTTCCCTTGGTATCTCTAATTTTCTTCAAGAGATTTCTAGCCTTTCCCATTCTATTGTTTTCTGTTATTTCTTTACATTGATCACTGAGGAAGGCTTTCTTATGTCTCCTTGCTATTCTTTGGAACTCTGCATTCAAATGGGTATATCTTTCCTTTTCTCCTTTGTCTTTTGCTTCTCTTCTTTTCTCAGCTATTTGTAAGGCCTCCCCAGACAACTATTTTGCCTTTTTTTTTCTTGGGGATGGTTTTGGTCACTATCTTCTGAACTGCTCATTAATTTCAATTTGAATTATCAAGTTAAATTACAAAAAAATTATTCTTTATTTACTAAGAAAGTTTTTTAAAAATGTAGAATGTTTAAAAGCGGAATTTAAAGCATTTAAGAGTTTTACTATCTATTATAATTTTAAAAGTTACTAAAAAATAACTAATTGTACATGGAAATGCTATAGCTTGTTGGAGTTATAAAGGAGTTACAGAGAAGCTCACTGAAAATCCTGAATTAAATATTAAATCACATTTTCATTAAATAAATATTTTGGGGAAAATTCTATAAATCAATTATGAGGAATACAAAACTTATTTACCCTTTGTTTTCAATTTACTCTGTGGTGTGAGTAGGGCAAGAACAATCCCATTCAAACATGAATGGATGAATGAATAAATAAATGAATGAGTGAGTATCAAATAGTGATATATGAATGAAGAGAAATGAAGCAAGTTAAAAGAGAAAATGCCAACTGGGCTCAACTGGTCCATCTGAGCAGAGCCTTGATGTTAGGAGCAAATTATTTGGGTAACTGAGGGAAGAGTGTTTAGGGTAGAGGGAACAGTTTGGGCAAAGGCCCTGTGCCAGTACAGCCCTGAACTTTTCCATAAACACAAGATGACCTGTATGTCTATAATAAAATCAGTGAGATGGAGATTAATGTATTATTAGATTAGAGAAGTGGACTCACACGACATCGGGCAGGGCCATCTAGCTATGGAGGTATATTCAGTATTCATTCTGAAGAAACTGTGATGCCACTGGATGGTTTATTTAAGTCAAGGAACATGTCTAATATTTGTCTTAAAAAGAACATTCTTCTCACTTTATTAAGAATAAGCTACTGAGGGCAAAGATGGAAGCAGGGAGACTGGAAGCAGTAAAACTGGTGACCAAAATTTTATAGTTATTTAGAATGCCCTAGTGTGATTATACCTGCTATTTATGACTACTGTCTTTTAGCATTTGTCTCAAAATTGCTCTCTTAGATTTACTGTGTTGTGATCAGAAGATCATAAATTTTAGAATTCCTACATTAAAATTTTGAAAAAATATAAGTTGGTTGCTGCTGCTGCTGCTGCTGCTGCTAAGTCACTTCAGTCGTGTCCGACTCTGTGCGACCCCATAGATGGCAGCCCACCAGGCTCCCCCGTCCCTGGGATTCTCCAGGCAAGAACACTGGAGTGGGTTGCCATTTCCTTCTCCAATGCATCAAAGTGAAAAGTGAAAGTGAAGTCGCTCAGTCGTGTCTGACTCTTAGCAACCCCATGGACCGCAGCCTACCAGGCTCCTCCATCCATGGGATTTTCCAGGCAAGAGTACTGGAGTGGGGTGCCATTGCCTTCTCCAATCAGTTGGTTACCTTACATAAATTATATGCTATATGAAAATTCTGATTTATTTTAATTTCTTTCATAATTTTAATAAACCTGTTTTATTTCTTCTATTTCTGATGTTGCTTCTGAGCTACTATCTCTTCATCTTCTCAACAAGATAATTTATACAAATACATATACTGACAGACAGGACAAAATGATGGAGTAGTTTATCCTAGGCTCACTTCCTTCCATGAACATGATAGATTTGAAGCTACATATAAAGCAACAATCTCTGAGAACTACCTGAAAACTAGCAGAAAAAATTTTCCACAACTGAGTAAAAAGAAAAAGCCAAACTGAGACAGGTAGGAGGCAAGAAGATGCAGTCTTATTGGGAACCATATTCCTATCATCCAAATTGCAAAGGAGGAAAACAATTCAATTTATAATAACACCAAAGAGAATAAAGTATCTAAGAATAAATTTAACCAAGGTGGTAAAAGATCTGAACTCTCAAAACTACATGATACTGAGGAATGAAATTTAAGATGACATAAATAAATGGAAAGATATATCATGCTCATGGGTTGGGAGAATCAATACGACTAAAATGTTCACGCTATCCAAGGCTATATACACAGTCAATGTAAACCCTATCAAAATATCAATAGTATTTCTCACAGAACTAGAAAAAATAACCCTAAAATGTGTATAGAACTACAAAGACCCCAAACCGTCAAAGTGGTGTTAAGAATGCAGAACGAAGTTAGGAGTATCATACTTCCTGACTTCAAACTATACTGCAAAACTATAGGAGTCACAACAGCAGGATACTGTCACAATAGAAGAAACACAGATCAATGGAACAGAATAGAGAGCCCTGAAAGAAACCCATGCTTATATGATCAGTTAATCTTGACAAAGAAGTCAAGACTATTTCAGAAAGTCCTTTTCAATAAATTAAGTTGAGAACACTATACAGTCACAAGCAAAAGAATAAACCTGGGTCACTTTCTTATACCATGTGCAAAACTAAGTTAAAATAGAATGAAAGCTTAAATGTAAAACCTTAAACCATTAAATTCCTAGCAAAAATATAGGCAATATGCTCTTTAACATTAATTTTATTAGTACTGGTGTCCTCAGGCAAGGGCAACAAAAACAAAAATAAAGGAAACTGCGTCAAAATAAAAAGGTTTCACAAATTAAAGGAAGCCATTAACAAAATGAAAAAGCAGTCTACTCAATGATAGAAAATATTTGCAAATACTATAGCTGATAAGGGATTAATGTCCAAAATATATAAAGGAATCATACAATTTTGTTATAATAATAACAAAACTCTCATATAATTTCATCAATAAATGGACAGAGGACCTGAATATACATTTTTCTAAGGACAACATACAAATGACCAATGGGCACATGAAAAGGTGTTCAACATCACATTCATCAGGGAAATGCAAATCCAAACCACAGTGAGATATCACCTCACACCTATAAAAATGGCAGTGTTACTACTGTGATGTGATGGCAAGGATGTGGAGAAAAGGGGATACTTGTGTACTGTTGGTGAAAAATAAATTAGTGTAGTCCTATATAAAACAGTATAGAGATTTCTCAAAAAACTAAAGATGGAAGTATCACTCGATCATACCATTCCACTTCTGGGCATTTACCTACAGGAAACAAAAGCATTAATTTCATAAGATAGGTACACCTTTATGTTCATTGCAGCATGATTTACAAGAGCCAAGATATGGAAGCAGCCTGTGTCTATCCATGGACAAATATACAATAGAGTACTACTCATCCATATAAAATAATGAAATCATGCCATTTGTGAAAACGGGAGTGGATCTAGATGACGTTATGCCAAGTGAACTAAGTCAGATAGAGAAAGACAAATACTATATGATTCACTTATATGTGAAATCTAAAACAACAACAACAACAAAATAAGCAAACAAATAAAACAGAAAAAAATCTCTTAGGTACAGAGAACATACAAGTGGTCCAGTGGGGAGAGATGTGAAAGAATGAGTGAAAATGGTGAAGAGTATTAAGAGCCACAAACTTCAGTTATAAAATAAATGTCATATACTACAATAATTGTGTATGATGACATACCTTTGCCAGACTTATCATTTAGTAATATATGTAATGTCCAATCACTATGTTGTACATCTGAAACTAACATAATATTATTGTACATTGACTATAACTTAAATATAGAAAATTCATGTAGTTTTCACCTAATATTCACATACCACGCGTCAGTCTCTTTACACAAACTACAGCAATCTTATAACGCAGGTGTTATCCATCCCTTTCTTAATAATGCAAAATGAAACACTTAAAAGTTAAGCAACCTACCTTATTTTTTATTGTAGAAATGGCAGATTTGACATTCAGACCCAGGTCTGTTTGCTATCAGGCCGTTATTTTTTCATTGAATTCACATGCATGAACATTAGAAATAATCTAGCATATGCTACAATTTTCTGAACAAGAAACTAGATAAATAATTGATAAATTACTATTCTTTTTATATATCGACAAATAGTGGCACATTACATATACAAAATTCCCCCAAAGTATTGCTTATTAGTTATATTTTCTATTTCAGCTTTTTGTCATAAGCTGTACATAAGAAATAAATCACTTTCAATATGTACATTGTTAAAGATTTTTCTCTTTGTAGTAGGCGTTCTGTGATTGCTGCTGGTCAAAATTATTTTTGAGATAGTACAGTCTTTCCTTGATATAACAATAAATATATCCAGTTTCTGGCATTTAATGAGAAAAAAATTTAAGACTAACAATTTGCTTGTACAGTTCATTTCTTTGAAGAATAGTCTGTAAAGCCTTGTAAATCCACAAAAATAAAAAATGCTAGTAATTTATCCAGATGTTTTCATAATCTTGATACACCTGAGTAGGCTGATACACTTGAATGATCAAAAGGTATATTTTTCAATTTATTTGTTGAAATATATTGCTGGATGTTTAATTGAATTATCTACTGTTTTCAATTTATTAATAAATGAGGCATGAAAAAGATATAATTTCAGTAAAATATAAACTTTTTCCTCTGAGAAGAAATGTTGTCTCTTTATACTAGCTTAGTGGGCTGAAAGTAACATGCTTTTTAAAATAGAAGTATAGTAAATGTGACTTGTATGAGAAGTAGTCAAAATGAAAAAAGCAGTATCTTGTGGTTAAATTCAAGGAACATCTCTTCTAAAAATCAGTAAATACTGTTGATGTTTACCTTGGAATTTTCCTTTAGATTTTGTTATTTCTGATAAATTTTAAAAAAAGTTGTACATTATCTGATTGTATGAAATGTAACCAGTTTCTTAGAAATGTTAAAACATGCTTTTTAATTACCTCTACATATTTTTGAGCATTTATTCAAAATACATGGTAAAGGGCATGTTTGTAAGATATCAAAAGTTCACATTAAGATATTTAAAATATCAACTTTCTTTTAGAAAATGTAATAGCCTTTCAATGAATCACTTGCAATTAAAATAGTTTTTAATTTAAGCCTTCCCAAAATTCAAAATATACTTGAAAAATAAAATGCATATTAAGTCATTCATGTTTTCAAGTGTCCCTTTCTAGTATCCATGGGGATATTTGGAAGAAGAGTGTTCCAGACAAGGTGAACGAATGAAAATCCCAACAGGACTTTGACAGAATTTATTTGTGGCCCATTGAGAAAGGGGCAGAGCAGTGTGGGACAAGGTCAGAGAAACTGTGACACTATAGATCTTATATTCTGTATAAAAGACATGGGATTATCTATGGATGGAGATGGGAAGCACTGGAAAGCTTGAGCAGAGGAATAATGGAATCTGAATTGCATTTTAAGGAGTACCTGAATTATTCACTGAAAAAAATGAGTATCAGCGATTTCTGATTGCAAAAGGACATGTCCCTTTAAAGAACAGAACTGAAAAACTAAAACATTCTCAGGTTTCAGTGACATTCAGAATTTGGAGAAAAATTCAATCTTTAAAATATTTCCCAGAACCCATTCCTCTGTCCATGGAATTTTCCAGGCAAGAATACTAGAGTGGGTTGCTATTTCCTACTCCAGAGGATCTTCCCAACCCAGGGATCCAACCAGCATTTCCTGCATCTCCTGCTTTGGCAGGTGGATTCTTTATCACTGAGTCACCTGGGAAGCCATTACCCCAAATTTAAATCACTGCTACCAAATCTATCTTCATTGTGACAAATTGGGTGAAAATTAGAAAGCAAACAAACAAACAAAAACAGATTCTAGTAAAATTGTTTACTAGTTTTTCTTATAAGCACTTTTGGATAGAAACTGATTTCAACCCAAATGCAGCAAGCTAAATGTGTGTGCACACTTAGTTGCTCAGTTGTATCTGACTCTTTGTGACCCCATGGACTGTAGCCTGCCAGGCTCCTCTGTCCATGGGATTCTCCGGACAAGAATACTGGAGTGGGTTGTTGTTCTCTTCTCCAGCCGATTATCCCCACCCAGGAATCAAACCAGGTCTTCTGCATTGCAGGCGTATTCTTTACCAGCTGAGCCACATACTTGTTTTTTTTTTATTCTGCCACTTGATGAAGATGAAGACATCATCACAAGTCAATACATATTTTAACATACAAAATAACTTGTAATTGTGGATAGGGGCATTTTGCCTTCCTAGATGCCTATAAGTAGTGTGTCTTCTTTGGGTAGGTAAAGATAGACTGTGAATAGAAGTTTGGAACAGTCACACTTTAAACTTTATTGCATGTATTAGGGAAACCATTTATAGTAGTAAACCTCTACTCCAACTGCCATTTAAATATCCATTTATGACTTGATTCTTAGCTATCTACAGTTCATAAATGTCTGGGTATTTTGTGTTTGCACAGAGATATTTATCTCTGAGTTAGTAAAAACAAAAACAAAAACAAAAACAAAAAACAAATGGACTCAGTGCTTTCAAGTTTCACATCAAGTTAGTCTTTTAAACACAGACAATTTGTTTCCAAAATGTAGCATCTGATAAAATAATTTTCAGCCTATTACTTGCATAAATCAGGAAGGAAATATACTACAATGCTTAATGGGATTGCAGAAAATTTCAAAGTCTTATTGTATGATATGAAATAAGTATGGTGTAGTTAGAAAGATTTGGAGAAGGCAATGGCACCCCACTCCAGTACTCTTGCCTGGAAAATCCCATGGAGGGAGGAGCCTGGTAGGCTGCAGTCCATGGGGTCACTAAGAGTCTGACACGACTGAGCGACTTCACTTTCACTTTTCACTTTGATGCATTGGAGAAGGAAATGGCAACCCACTCCAGTGTTCTTGCCTGGAGAATCCCAGGGACGGGGGAGCCTGGTGGGCTGCAGTCTATGGGGTCACACAGAGTCGGAAATGACTGAAGTGACTTAGCAGAGCAGAGTTAGAAAGATTGGTTGAAAATACGCCTACATTTATAAGGTAGACATTGTACAGAGCATAGTTCTTCCATTCTAACTTACCACTGCTAGTGAAAAAAAAAAAAAAAAAGTGGGATTATAGAACCATATAATTTAATATACAGTACTCTTGCCTGGAAAATCCCATGGGTGGAGGAGCCTAATAGACTGCAGTCCATGGGGTCTCGAAGAGTCGGACAGGACTGAGCAACTTAACTTTCACTTTTATGCATTGGAGAAGGAAATGGCAACCCACTCGTGTTCTTGCCTGGAGACTCCCAGGGACTGGGGAGCCTGGTGGGCTGCCGTCTATGGGGTCACACAGAGTCGGACACGACTGAAGTGACTTAGCAGCAGCAGTGAAAAAAAAAAGTGGGATTATAGAACCATATAATTTAAAGAAAATTTCAACAAACGTGGTACATTCTTCTGAGAGTATCTTGAAAATGAATCTGTACATTCTTATAGAGAACACAAATAGACATTGAAAATTTTTTATCTCTGGTTTTCAAAGGTCATTCACATAATTACATGTGAGTTTTGCACAAACATACTGTAATATAAGGCAGAAAACATCTATTATTTTTAGTAAGCTCTTAAGTAATGAGTTCATATCTAAATCCAAGGTCATCAGTCCAGTAACTGAAACAAGAATGAATTCCTACCTACCAACTTTTAGTATTTACTTATAATAACTCAAAATTGCTTAAAGAACATGAAAATGGTATCTAAAAGCAAAATAAAATTTATATTTTTTCCATTATTAACTGAATTATTATAGCATTTACTTAGATTCTAAACTTATTTTTATATATTCTCTTGATCACAGTTCTAGGTAAAATTAAGCATGTAATATTGCTTACTATAGAAGTATTTTAAGAATATAAGATATTATGGAGATGAAGACAAAAGCTTCTGATTTATAGTTGCCCCTACTCTTGTGAAGGTCTAGTAACATCCAAATTTTGGTACTTTTAAACCACATTTGAACCTATTTCTGTTTTGTAAACAAATTTTAAAAATATGTTCCAAATGGACTTTGAGAAATTGAAATATTTTTTCTCAATAATAAGAGAAACGTTCAAACAAGCAACTTCAGTTCTGCAGTTTGCAACACAAAACTTAAACAGAATTTCCTTCAACCTTTCACTATTCACCACAGGCGGCTGCTGCTGCTGCTGCTGCTCCACCATAATCAACTTTCCAGTTCACTAATTTTGTTACTATATTTTTACATTGTGTGACTCAAGAATTAAAGTCATTTGGATACATTTGATCACTTAATTCAACTATGTTACATTAAAATAATATTTAATTTTCAAATTATACAAAATATCACTTTATGTCTTTTGACTTTGCTAAGAAGAGCAGATAGTATATAGAATTGAAAATGAATCAAGAAGGTTTCATTTCATCCATGCATTTAATAAATATTTATTGAGACTCAAATGTTTTGAATATTATATTAGGCATTTGGACACACTGGTGAACTAAGCAGCCTTATTCATATGCTCAAGCTGTTTATTGTCTACTCAATAGAATTGACTGCATATTTACTATATGCTGAGCAGTATACTGAATGTCTCTAAACACTGACCAATATTTTGAACATGTTTGAAGCTTAGGAGGAAGGATTATTGTTAGACACAACAAACATATTGGACTCAGCAGTATGATGAGGCCACCTGGAATAGCAGCAAATTTTAAGGGGTTATATAAATGTTATATAATATTTTTTCTTAATCTGTGTATCTGAGTATGCAATTCTGCATAAAGGGTGCAAGATAAATTTTTAATGGTTGCATTCAATTTAAACTATGTTCTGTGAATAAGACCTTTTAAATTTTATTTAATTTTTAAATGTTTTTTCTTCAGCAAATCATTAAAATATGATTGATCGTTAGGCAAAGAAATCAAAATCTGTTCAGGGAAGTGTTGATAATTTGGTCATCACCCCTGGATTTTTTACTGCTTTGAGAGAAAATAAAGCAACTGACTTCCTAATTTACATTTTATAAATAACTATTATCTCAAAACCACTTAGAAGCAGTGTCTCCCTGTCCTAGGACTATTCCCATTTTGGGTTGGATAACTGTTGAAAAGGTCTCTTCATGCATCATAGAATGACTAGTAGTGTCTCTAGTATCCACATGCTAGATTAAAATAGTTTACCCACCTCCACTCCCCAGTCTTTGCCAACTAAAAATGTCTCCAGATGCTGCCAATTGAATCCTGCAAGGGATACAAATTGCCTTGGCTGACAGCCAATGACGTGGAAAACCTGTCTCAGAAAACCATAATTTTGATAAAAGTTACTTTGATTTAACTTTTGCTTTTGATGTCTAAATAAAATTTGCAACAATATTTGAAAGTTAATTTCAGTGTGCATAAACTCATTCTAGATTGCAAAATGGATTATTTTATTATGTAGTAAACAATATTAGGTACAAAATGAAAAAGCCCTACTTTTTTATTTTTGTTAAATAGGTAAAACTGATCAACTTTACATGAGAAATACATAATTGCCTCATCTGTCAAATGGAGATACTGATTTTAAAGTAAATATTTACGAGAGAGAATTTTTATAGTTAACAATTTTTTAAATAAAAACATAGAAAAAATTACAAGTGTCAAAACTTACTTGTAATACATTGATTTGTGCCTGTGATTTGAGTATTTACTCATTCAAGTGTTTCTATTACTAATAAAACGTATTATGGACTTATACGTGGCTTCGAAAAGTTCAATTGTTGGATTCTTTTGTGTTTATCTTTCCACATCCCCTTATGTTTGTGATGTTTTGTAAATGTCGCATGGAAGAATGTTGGTATTGTGGAGTTGAGAATACTTAGTTACACTGTTGCAATTAGCTGAAGTTGCTTGTCATATTATATTTTATAATTGGCTATTTACACTTACATCTGAGAAAGTAACTTCTAATTATTTTTCTACAGAATACTCGTAAATGAACTCTCACAAATATATTTTAAAATAAAAATGGAAGACCAATGAAAACTAATTTATAATATGTTCAGCCTTTTTTATGCATCCCTCAATGATTCATTAGTAACTTTCATTTCATTTACTTACTTACTCCTCATCCTATGAATGTTATCTTCAGTTATTCATATTTTCAACGTTAATTTTAATTTGGAAGTCAAGACACACTTTTAAATTATTACTATGAAAAATCACTAATCAAATTTTATATTTGAAATGATTTTGTCTTCTTTCAATATTATTTATTCACTATTATGTTTGGAGATTATATCTAAACTGTCTTCAGTTTCTTTATATTTCATAAATAATTAAATATTTCAAGTCAAATGAAATATTTTATTTTATTTTTTTTTTCCTCTTTTATTTACTTTATTCAGTAGGCAGTGAGGGTCTCAAAAATCTTTCTCTTCATCAGATGTTTGGTCTCCTTGTAAAGCTTTGGGTTTTTGAGGTTGAACATGGAGCTTTACTCCATCAATAACATGATTTTCCTGTTGTAGTGCATTGTGAAGTTCTTCTTCTGAAGAAAAGTGAATCCAACCCATACCTTTGTGAAAGCCAGTCTCTTTGTCAAAAGGAACAGTGCATTTTCGTACATGGCCAAATTGTGCAAAGTGTTCTCTCAGCTCACTTGAGGCCGCCGTCCAGGGAATTTTCTGACAAACGCAACCAGCCGGCCGATGTTTGTAGGCAGCGACATAGCGCCCCTCGCTACCGAAGCTGCCATCTTTAAGCCGAGCCAAATGAAATATTTTATGTGCAGTCTTACTAGTCTTTTAGAATTTGTATATTTCTCATTTTTGTTGTTGTTGATCAGTTGCTAAGTCATGTATTTTCCAATGTGTCCACTCTTTGCATCAGATGTTCAAAATACTGGAGCTTCAGAATCTGTCCTTCCAATGAATATTCAGGGTTGATTTCCTTTAGGATTGCTTGATTTGATCTCCTTGCTGTCCAAAAGACTTTCCAGAGTATTTTCCAGCATCACAATCCAAAAGCATCAATTCTTTGGTGCTCAGTCTTCCTTATGGTCCAACTCTCACATCCGTACATGACTAATGGATAAACCAGAGCTTTGAGTATACAGGCTTTTGTCAGCAAAGTGATATCTCTACTTTTTAATATGCTGTCTAAGTTTGTCATAGCTTTCCTTCCAAGAAGAAGCATCTTTTACTTTCCTTGCTGCAGTGATTCTGGAGCCCCCCCGAATAAAAGCTGTTACTACTTCCAAATTTCCCCCCATCTATTTGCCATAAAGTAATAGGACTGGATGCCATGATCTTTGTGTTTTTAATGTTGAGTTTCAGGTCAGCTTTTCCATGCTCTTCTTTCACCCTCATCAAGAATTCTTTAGTTGCTCTTCACTTTCTACCAATAGGGTGGTATCTTCTGCACATCTGAGATTGCTGATATTTCTCCCAGAAATATTAATTCCAGCTTGATTCATCCTACCCGGCATTTCACATGATGTACTCTGCACATAAGTTAAATAAGCAGGGTGACAAAATACAGCCTTGATGTACTCCTTTTCCATTTTTGAACCAGTCTTTTGTTCAGTGTTCAGTTCTTTGCTTCTTGACTCTCATACAGGTTTCTGAAGAGACAGGTAAGGTGGTGTGGTACTCCCATCTCTTTATTTTTTTCCAGTTTTTTGTGATCCACACAAAGTCTTCTTATTGCTAGAAATTATATATTATGACACTAGCTATTCCTCATACCATTTTATCTTGTTTTAAGTTTCTCTTCTTTTAACACTAAACATCTTAGTAGCATCCTGTAGAGACCACTGGCTTATGGGTAACTTATCGTAGAGAATGAAGCTTGTAGAGTTATTTACATATATTTAAGGAGTATGTCAAGGCTGTATATTGTCACCCTGCTTATTTAACTTATATTCAGAGTACTTCATGAGAAACGCTGGGCTGGAAGAAGCACAAGCTGGGATCAAGATTGCCGGGAGAAATATCAGTAATCTCAGATATGCAGATGACACCACCCTTATGGCAGAAAGTGAAGTGGAACTAAAAAGCCTCTTGATGAAAGTGGAAAAAGGAGAGTAAAAAAGTTGGCTTAAAGCTCAACATTCAGAAAATGAAGATCATGGCATCTGGTCCCATCACTTCATGGGAAATAGATGGGGAAATAGTGGAAATAGTGTCAGATTTTATTTTTGGGGGCTCCAAAATCAATGCAGATGGTGACTGCAGCCATGAAATTAAAAGATGCTTACTCCTTGGAAGGAAAGATATGACCAACCTAGATAGCATATTCAAAAGCAGAGACATTACTTTGCCAACAAACGTCCGTCTAGTCAAGGCTATGGTTATTCCTGTGGTCATGTATGGATGTGAGAGTTGGACTGTGAAGAAAGCTGAGCACCGAAGAATTGATGCTTTTGAACTGTGGCGTTGGAGAAGACTCTTGAGAGTCCCTTCGACTGCCAGGAGATCAAACCAGTCAATCCTAAAGGAAAAAAATCCTGAATATTCATTGGAAGGACTGATGTTGAAGCTCCATTACTTTGGCCTTCTGATGCAAAGAGCCAACTCATTGGAAAATACCCTCATGCTGGGAAATATTCAGAAGACAAAAAGAGAGGGAGGCAACAGAGTATGAGATGGTTGGATGGTATCACTGACACAATGGCCATGAATTTGAGCAAACTCCAGGAAATACTGAGGGACAGGGAAGCCTGGTGTGTTGCAGTCCACAGGGTTTCAGAGTTGGACCAGCCTTTGCAACAACCCCAATATAAACAGAGGTAGCACTCTGTAAAGACACTGCATCTAGTGAAGAAACACTTGCTATTGGAGGTCCAGAATATTAAAATTCTATTGCTTACCTATCATGGAGGCAAAAACACAAAAAAGAAAAATTCAAGATACTCAGTAAGACTATAAGAAATCTTCACCATAGTTGCTAAGTATACATTTGTTGGTTGAAATAATTTTAATAAATATTAATTGAGTATCTTCTGAGCTCCTTGTTAGAAAACAGGTAAGACAATGAGATATAGCATCAAGAAAAGTAGATGTAGCTCTGTTTTCATGGAGTTTAATTTTTGGATGACATTGGAAAATTTAGAGATGTTGTATATGGCATTTTCTATACACTAGGTATATATTTTTTGTAGAAAGACTGAGTAGATCGGACATTTAAGGTAATGGAAAATTTTTTCACCATGTTTATGGATAAATAGCATTCAACAGTCAATCTCAGGAATTTATTGCTGTGAACAAAGATAAAATGGCAACAATGGCCTATTTCTCCAGTTTTTACAGTCATAACCCCAAAGCCCTGTACAATACCCTTAGAATAGATACATCAATACTTGAAAACAAATGGAATGCTAACAAGTTCTGTTGACCAGAAGATTATGCTAGAACTCTGCCAATGCTAACATCTTGATTTAAATCAGAACGTTCATAAAGGGTTCAAGTATCATTGAAATATGAAAGAACTGAGGTATGATATGTGCTGTAATCATACTTCATGACCAGACCTTGGTTCTTTTATGGTTTGTCATCTGTCTTATCTTTTCCCAGTATCAACCTTCCAAAGTTGCTATATTCAACAAAGTTACTAATTACTGCTAATCATTAACATTAAACTGTCTACCAGTTAAAGGTTATTAACTCTAGATATTAAAATATTAAAATGAGGAAAGGGGGCTCCCCTGGTGGCTCAGTGGTAAAGAATAGACCTGTCAATGCAAGAGACACGGGATTGATTCCTGGCTGGGAAGATTTACAATGCAGCAGAGCAACTAAGTCCTGTGCATCACAACTACTGAGCCAGCCCTCGAGCCACAACTACTGAGCCCATGTACCACAATTACTCAAGCCATCATGCCCATGCTCTGCAACAAGAGAAGCTACCACAATGAGAAGCCCAACCACTGCAGCTGGAGAGCAGTCCCGCTCGCTGCAACTAGAGAAAGCTTGTGCGGCAACAAAGACTCAGCACAGCCAAAAATAAATAAATAAATAAAACAAGCAAGGATTTCATAATATTTAATAGATAATATTACAGTCTTATTAAAGAAATTTTAGCCTTTAAATATCAGAATTTTACCTCCCATCATAATGCATAGTGAGACATATTGGGAAATATTCTTAGAAAATTAAACTAACCAAATTACAGTTGTAAGTAATAAAGTGTAACATTTCTTTCTGTTGAGGATCTCCTTTTATTTAGGCTTCATTGCCAAGTATTGGAGGGCTATCATTTAGAATTTCTGCCATTTTATGTTCCTATTATCCATGGAAATCAGTTGTAAAATATACAAATCAGGGAAGCAGAAGAAATGGCATTTTGGTCAACAGTGCTTGAAAAAAATGCAAATCTAATTTCAAATCCTATTAATCTGGTTTCAGTTATTAATTTCCATCTTCCCTTTCTTCCTTCCTCCCTTTCTCCTTTCCTGACTTCTTCTCTTTATCTCTCTCTCTCCCCTCTTTTTATTGCCATAACACTTTTATATTCCTATGGAAATCCTGGGGTTTTTGCAACCTACCAAAGCTCCAGAGAAGTCTCATATTTCTTCTACCCATGATACTGATCCCTTAAAAGCCAAATATGACTGTGCAAATTTTGGGTTCTTCTTGAGAGAATGGAAACTCTCCCAGTATCCAGCCTCCTTAGGTAACAAGAAGGTATATTCCATGTTAGGATATACCACCTATACTCAAGGGAATACCAAATGCTGGGTGGCCAAAAATCTGGTGAAATCTATAATAAAATTTAAATGGCTGAAAGACAATTTACCAGGTGGCTAGGTCATTAAATTATACAACTTACCTATCTACAAAATAGTATATTTTTGAAGTTTAATATTTGTGAAAAATGACTGCTTATATAGAATATAATGGCTTTAAAAGCTTTTGAGTCTTCATCCTGAATTATAATTGGTCATCTCAGACTTATAGTTTAGTTTATTTATTTTTTTTTAATTTTATTTTATTTTTAAACTTTACATAATTGTATTAGTTTTGCCAAATATCAAAATGAATCTGCCACAGGTATACATGTGTTCCCCATCCTGAACCCTCCTCCCTCCTCCCTCCCCATTCCATTCCTCTAGGTCATCCCAGTGCACCAGCCCCAAGCATCCAGTATCGTGCATCGAACCTGGACTGGCAACTCGTTTCGTACATGATATTTTACATGTTTCAATGCCATTCTCCCAAATCTTCCCACCCTCTCCCTCTCTCACAGAGTCCATAAGACTGTTCTATACATCAGTTTAGTTTAGTTTAATTTTAGTTTCTTTTCTCTTTGCCTGCAGCAGTTTTTCCACACCCATTCCACTGTTAACAAAGTACAGTATACACTGATTTTTTCCTAGACTTTGGACTTATCATGTCTTTTAGAAATGCATTTCTTGTGTGTTCTTATTTTAAAATGTTTATGAATGTTGAATGTCAATGCTTTATAAATCATGAGATTTTCTCAATTTTAACACATTTTGAATCCTGCTCTAGAACTGTAACAAAATCAACCCGATGTCTAGTTTGTGTACTTTGAAAAAGCATGAGATGATGTTCATGCTGATGATGTCTGAAATATGAACACACTGGCATTCAGTTCAGCTACCCCTCAGAATCCTTGCTAACTGACTGAACCAAAGGCTTGAGATTTTTTTAAAAGAATTAATATTAAAAGTAAACTGAATGGCAAGACATACTTAAAGTGATGAAAGAAAATAACCTACAGCCCAGATTATTGTACTCAGCAAGGATCTCATTCAAGTATGAAGGAGAAATCAAAAGCTTTTCAGACAAACAAAAGCTGAGAGATTTCTGCACCACCAAACCAGCTCTCCAACAAATACTAAAGGATATTCTCTAGACAGGAAACACAAAAACGGTGTATAAATTCGAACCCAAGACAATAAAGTAAATGGCAACGGGATCATACTTATCAGTAATTACCTTAAACGTAAATGGGTTGAATGCCTCAACCAAAAGACAAAGACTGGCTGAATGGATACAAAAACAAGACCCCTACATATGTTGTCTACAAGAGACCCACCTCAAAACAGGGGACACATACAGACTGAAAGTGAAGGGCTGGAAAAAGATTTTCCATGCAAATAGGGACCAAAAGAAAGCAGGAGTAGCAATACTCATATCAGATAAAATAGACTTTAAAACAAAGACTGTGAAAAGAGACAAAGATGGTCACTACATAATGATCAAAGGATCAATCCAAGAAGAAGATATAACAATTATAAATATATATGCACCCAACACGGGAGCACCGCAGTATGTAAGACAAATGCTAACAAGTATGAAAGGAGAAATTAACAATAACACAATAATAGTGGGAGACTTTAATGCCCCACTCACACCTATGGATAGATCAACTAAACAGAAAATTAACAAGGAAACACAAACTTTAAATGATACAATAGACCAGTTAGACCTAATTGATATCTATAGGACATTTCATCCCAAAACAATGAATTTCACCTTTTTCTCAAGTGCACATGGAACCTTCTCCAGGATAGATCACATCCTGGGCCATAAAGCTAGCCTTGGTAAATTCAAAAAAATAGAAATCATTCCAAGCATCTTTTCTGACCACAATGCAGTAAGTAAGATTAGATCTCAATTACAGGAGAAAAACTATTAAAAATTCCAACATATGGAGGCTGAACAACACGCTGCTGAATAACCAACAAATCACAGAAGAAATCAAAAAAGAAATCAAAATTTGCATAGAAACGAATGAAAATGAAAACACAACAACCCAAAACCTGTGGGACACTGTAAAAGCAGTCCTAAGGGGAAAGTTCATAGCAATACAGGCACACCTCAAGAAACAAGAAAAAAGTCAAATAAATAACCTAACTCTACACCTAAAGCAACTAGAAAAGGAAGAAATGAAGAACCCCAGGGTTAGTAGAAGGAAAGAAATCTTAAAATTTAGAGCAGAAATAAATGCAAAAGAAACAAAAGAGATTATAGCAAAAATCAACAAAACCAAAAGCTGGTTTTTTGAAAGGATAAATAAAATTGACAAACCATTAGCCAGACTCATCAAGAAACAAAGGGAGAAAAATCAAATCAATAAAATTAGAAATGAAAATGGAGAGATCACAACAGACAACACAGAAATACAAAGGATCATAAGAGAGTACTATCAACAATTATATGCCAATAAAATGGACAACGTGGAAGAAATGGACAAATTCTTAGAAAAGTACAACTTTCCAAAACTGGACCAGGAAGAAATAGAAAATCTTTTTTTTTTTTTAGAAATAGAAAATCTTAACAGACCCATCACAAGCACGGAAATTGAAACTGTAATCAAAAATCTTCCAGCAAACAAAAGCCCAGGTTCAGACGGCTTCACAGCTGAATTCTACCAAAAATTTAGAGAAGAGCTAACACCTATGCTATTCAAACTCTTCCAGAAAATTGCAGAGGCTGGTAAACTTCCAAACTCATTCTATGAGGCCACCATCACCCTAATACCAAAACCTGATAAAGATCCCACAAAAAAAGAAAACTACAGGCCAATATCACTGATGAACATAGATGCAAAAATCCTTAACAAAATTCTAGCAATCAGAACCCAACAACACATGGTCATACACCATGACCAAGTGGGCTTTATCCCAGGGATGCAAGGATTCTTCAATATCCACAAATCAATCAATGTAATACACCACATTAACAAATTGAAAAATAAAAACCATATGATTATCTCAATAGATGCAGAGAAAGCCTTTGACAAAATTCAACATCCATTTATGATCAAAACTCTCCAGAAAGCAGGAATAGAAGGAACATACCTCAACATAATCAAAGCTATATATGACAAACCCACAGCAAACATTATCCTCAATGGTGAAAAATTGAAAGCATTTCCTCTAAAGTCAGGAACAAGACAAGGGTGCCCACTTTCACCATTACTATTCAACATAGTTTTGGAAGTTTTGGCCACAGCAATCAGAACAGAAAAAGAAATAAAAGGAATCCAGATTGGAAAAGAAGAAGTAAAACTCTCACTGTTTGCAGATGACATGATCCTCTACATAGAAAACCCTAAAGACTCCACCAGAAAATTACTAGAACTAATCAATGACTATAGTAAAGTTGCAGGATATAAAATCAACACCCAGAAATCCCTTGCATTCCTATACACTAATAATGAGAAAACAGAAAGAGAAATTAAGGAAACAATTCCATTCACCATTTCAACGGAAAGAATAAAATACTTAGGAATATATCTACCTAAAGAAACTAAAGACCTATATATAGAAAATTATAAAACACTGGTGAAAGAAATCAAAGAGGACACTAACAGATGGAGAAATATACCATGTTCATGGATTGGAAGAATCAATATACTGAAAATGAGTATACTACCCAAAGCAATTTATAGAGTCAATGCAATCCCTATCAAGCTACCAACAGTATTCTTCACAGAGCTAGAACAAATAATTTCACAATTTGTATGGAAATACAAAAAACCTCGAATAGCCAAAGCGATATTGAGAAAGAAGAATGGAACTGGAGGAATCAACCTACCTGACTTCAGGCTCTACTACAAAGCCACAGTTATCAAGACAGTATGGTACTGGCACAAAGACAGAAATATAGATCAATGGAACAAAAGAGAAAGCCCAGAGATAAATCCATGCACATATGGACACCTTATCTTTGACAAAGGAGGCAAGAATATACAATGGATTAAAGACAATCTCTTTAACAAGTGGTGCTGGGAACCACTTGTAAAAGAATGAAACTAGAACACTTTCTAACACCATACACAAAAATAAACTCAAAATGGATTAAAGATCTCAATGTAAGACCAGAAACTATAAAACTCCTAGAGGAGAACATAGGCAAAACACTCTCCGACATACATCACAGCAGGATCCTCTATGACCCACCTCCCAGAATATTGGAAATGAAAGCAAAAATAAACAAATGGGACCTAATTAACCTTAAAAGCTTCTGCACATCAAAGGAAACTATTAGCAAGGTGAAAAGACAGCCTTCAGAATGGGAGAAGATAATAGCAAATGAAGCAACTGACAAACAACTAATCTCGAGAATATACAAGCAATGCCTACAGCTCAATTCCAGATAAATAAATGACCCAATCAAAAAATGGGCCAAAGAACTAAACAGACATTTCTCCAAAGAAGACATACAGATGGCTAACAAACACATGAAAAGATGCTCAACATCACTCATTATCAGAGAAATGCAAATCAAAACCACTATGAGGTACCATTTCACACCAGTCAGAATGGCTGCGATCCAAAAGTCTACAAGTAATAAATGCTGGAGAGGGTGTGGAGAAAAGGGAACCCTCTTACACTGTTGGTGGGAATGCAAACTAGTACAGCCACTATGGAGAACAGTGTGGAGATTCCTTAAAAAACTGGAAATAGAACTGCCTTATGACCCAGCAATCCCACTGCTGGGCATACACACTGAGGAAACCAGAAGGGAAAGAGACACGTGTACCCCAATGTTCATCGCAGCACTGTTTATAATAGCCAGGACATGGAAGCAACCTAGATGTCCATCAGCAGATGAATGGATAAGAAAGCTATGGTACATATGCACAATGGAGTATTATTCAGCCATTAAAAAGAAAGATTTGAATCAGTTCTAATGAGGTGGATGCAACTGGAGCCTATTATACAGAGTGAAAGTAAGCCAGAAAGAAAAACACCAATACAGTATACTAACGCATATATATGGAATTTAGAAAGATGGTAACAATAACCCTGTGTACGAGACAGCGAAAGAGACACTGATGTATAGAACAGTCTTATGGACTCTGTGGGAGAGGGAGAGGGTGGGATGATTTGGGAGAATGGCATTGAAACATGTGAAATATCATGTATGAAACGAGTTGCCAGTCCAGGTTCGATGCACGATACTGGATGCTTGGGGCTGGTGCACTGGGATGACCCAGAGGGATGGTATGGGGAGGGAGGAGGGAGGAGGGTTCAGGATGGGGAACACATGTATACCTGTGGCGGATTCATTTTGATATTTGGCAAAACTAATACAATTATGTAAAGTTTAAAAATAAAATAAAATTAAAAAAAAAAGTAAACTGAACTAAAACCTCAAAATTATTCACAGATTCTTGAAACCTTCCCATGTAGTAAAATTTGCTAAAAACTTTTTAAGTATTTAACAGGAACATGTTTTGTAATACTATGTAGCTTGGCAAGCATAATGAGTTGTTCTGAGTGAATTTACTAACAGTGAAATAATAAAAGGCACTTCCCCAATGGGACACATAGCAAAGTTCCATAAAGAAGCATGGGCTTTCATATTACCACAAACATGAGGCTTGTTTCTAATAGCTTCCCCTCCCTGTCTTCCAATCATTTTTAAGCAAGGATTTGTAAAAGGCCTGTTTCTTCCTTTGGAATCAAAGATAAGAGGAAAATGTCTAATAAACATGGAAAACAATTACAAATTAAAATTTTAATTAGTCATTTTGCTATATTAGAATATAATGAAATTACAAATATAATGTACTTATAAGAAGTTATACAACCACGATAATTATTTTTTCTATCAAGTAACTGATGTTTGTCCTATACCCACACTGTAAACTTATTTTAAATGCTTTGGGGATAAAGAATAAGTGTGCTAGAGATTGTATTACCTAGTTATCCATTCTATAAAGTTATATCTGAGGAAGAGTTAAAGCATATTTATACCATCTCAGTATGTGTTACTGTCATATATGTGTTTGACATTTTTAGTGAAATATGACATATTCTCTCCTTGCCAAATGTCAAAGGAAAGAGTTTAGAAAAATGACTTTTGAGAGTGTGATAAAAGACCTAATCAGACATGTATTTTATATTAACCTTGTGGCTTGCTTCTTCTACTATTCAGACCATTTAAAGAAGAGGGTGAACTCACCTCTTTTGTATTCTTCAGATGACTTTATTAGGGTCCACTGAAAAAAAAAATTCTTGCTTCTCCAAGATTACAACACACTTTTAACCCAAATCAAATAAATCACTTATATTTTCTTGTTTATTTGCAATTTTGATTTAACCGTAATTTAACATCATCAAGAAGCTTACTATGTAGCCTTACAGCAAGCACCACAAGAATGCAAATTTGCTGCTCAATATCATTGCTAATGGATTTTTGTCTTTATGGCACTTTCCTTCTTGTTTTTGTTATACATTTTCTAAACCAGCTGCTGCTTGAGACTTGTCAGTAAAGTGGTCCCTGGTTACACAGATGTGATCTTATTTTAATTTGAACCTCCTCTGCCTGCCTCCTGCCTTCAGTGTTCATTGTAGATTCTGCTCTAATGTCCCAGTTCTGTGGCACAGGTTGTGATACTGCCCTGACGTGCAGTGAGCAGGTCTGCATTCTAGAGGTTTCGTTGTCTATCTTCCTTCCAGATTCTTAGGAAATATTCTTTTAAAATTTCAGCATAACTATCGGGTGTTTGGGTTTTTATCTGAGAATTTGCCTAAATTTTCTTCTACCTGGATTCTAAATGCTTAAAAAGGAATTCATGCATTGTATAGGAGGTTGAATAAAATGGCTTCAAAGGTCTCTTCCAATTTTGAACGTTTATAATTCTGATTAATCTGTTGGCACAGTCTCAGAGCCCTCTAACGTGGTGGTCGCAGAAAGCCTCACCATTGGGGTCAAGGCCTTTACCACTCTACCCCTTCGCACAAAGCTCAGACCTGCATGGTTTACCCAAGCAGCCTACCTTTAAGATTTACTTCTTCTACTTTATATCATAAAATAATAGGTAGAGGAGCTTTTCTTCTGTTGAAATGGCAATATCTGTTGATATTTTGTCTGTTGATCAGTATTTTTCAAAATATTTTAATCAGTACATATGCTTATTACATCATTTATATTTTTCCTAAAACTAGTTGTAATATGCTTTACAAAATACCTATCGTTTGGGTTATAAATCTACACTGATGTAATACAGAAGGGATAATTTCTCAACTGTGACAGAAACACCCCAAGAATAGGCATACAATTTTAATAAGTTGAACAGATATGTAATAACTCATTTGCAGTATCAGTTTTAAATCTAGAAAGTGAGAACCCTTGTCATTGATATGCTCCTCCTGGAATTGTGTATGACATTTGTCATATCAGTGAAATGTCAAATAAGTTTTTCTGAAGAAAGAAAATTCAAGTCTGATTATGATAATAATAGTAAGAGTGATAGTCACAGGGAGCTATACTACATATGAGAGGGGCATGATCCATATCTGAGCACCAGGGATTAAAGTATGATATATAATTTGGAATAAAAACTAGAATTTAAGAACAATTTGCGATCATAGAAAAGGAGTAATATTCCAGTGATGCAAAAAAGTTTGAATAGATGTCTACAAAACTTAAGGCCAATGCTGTTTAAGGCTTTTTGTGTTCTCTTTTATGCAAAGAAGGCACACACACATGCACATACACTCAGAGTGAGCATCTGCCATTTAAGATCAACTCAACACGCTAAGCAGAGAAGATGGCCCTGTTTCTCCGTTCTAGACGATATTGAGCAGTTGTCTCTACAAGATGACAAACAAAGCAAAATACTTTTATATATGTAGATATACATATATTTTCTAACTCTATAATTCTTTGCATTTGTAACTTTTGTTGATTAGCAACATATTTTAAGTTATGCATGTATGCATAATATTCTGCTGCATAAGCCAACTTCAATTTAATTACTTACTCTATTTATTCTTAGCTGCCAACAACCTTCAGATCCAACAAATACTGGATTTCATTGTTCACTTCTTCTTTGCTTTTTATTTGAAAAGCAAGTGTATCATAAGATTGAACTCACAAATGGAGAGATGACCCATACTCGTTATTCCTAACAACATTCCAATTCTGTAGAAACCAATATTGACCTAGCAAAGAAATTATTGAAAACATTGGGTTAAAAGTATAAATTTACAAGCTACTTTTTTATGAAGATACCACATTTTGGATTTCTGTATGAGACAATAACAACCTTTTCACTGAGAGTTCTTCTTCTTCTTCTTCTTTTTTTTTTTTAAAGCAACTTTCCATTTTATTGGTTAGAATTGCAATAAATGGTTAGAATTGTTAGTTTTATGTGAGAGTTGGACTGTGAAGAAAGCTGAGCACCAAAGAATTAATGCTTTTGAACTGTGGTTTGGAGGACTCTTGAGAGTCCCTTGGACTGCAAGGAGATCCAACCAGTCCATTCTGAAGGAGATCAGCCCTGGGATTTCTTTGGAGGGAATAATGCTGAAGCTGAAACTCCAGTACTTTGGCCATCTCATGCGAAGAGTTGACTCATTGGAAAAGACTCTGATGTTGGGAGGGATTGGGGGCAAGAGGAGAAGGGGACGACAGAGGATGAGATGGCTGGATGGCATCACTGACTCGATGGACGTGAGTCTGAGTGAACTCCGGGAGTTGGTGATGGACAGGGAGGCCTGGCATGCTGCAATTCATGGGGTCACAAATAGTCAGACACAACTGAGTTACTGAACTGAACTGAACTGAGGAGATATCATCATATGAAATTTGAACCCATGTGTATTTGTGAAGAATTATTTTGATTAGTTTTAGCTGCCATTCAAAAAGAAAATCCAAAACAATACTGGCTTCAATAAGAGAGAAGCTTATTTATCTTATATGAAACTCTTCCTATCTTCTCTCATACTCTGGCATAACTTTTGAATTGGAGGCATGGGGTTAGAGGGAGAGGATGGGAGCAAATGGAACATTTGAATCATCTTTGAAAGTTTTCAGGAAGTTCAGCTTACATCTTATTAGTCAGTACCTATTCCTGTGGCCAGGCAGAATGACTAAAGGAATGCTCATCTTTATCTAGGCAACTGTGCTCACATAAAGATTAGGAAACTATTTGCTGCTAGAAAGACAAGCTGGTTCCTATAAATATGGCCCGTCTTTATAATTCGTTGTGTAGCTATATGTCCTTTGCTTACTTTTTCCCTAAGTGCTTTGGACTTCAGAATGAGCATTTCAGCTGTAGATTTTCTTGACCTGTAGTTTTTTGAGTGGTGTCAATGATAGTTCTCTCATCATTTATTGTGTTTCTTGTCTTCACTTTTATTTAGATAACTTCTGCTCAGACTCAGCTGCTTTTGGTAGCCCTGACATGTATTTTTGAGTTTGAGGATTATATTTATCTCCGAAAGTCTCTAAAAATGGAATTTTTGAATTCTTAAAAATTAAAAAAAAGTAATTTTGGACTTGCAATGTTTCCAAGAGGATAAGGAGGAAATGCTGAAATACATCTTTGTTTAAAACAGATGTTCTTATAAGTATTTCAAATTCTGTTCCCATGGAAGGGGGGGAAAAGGAATAGAGGCTATCTTAATTTGACTTGAATAAAGGGTGTAATTAACAATGAGTTCCATAAGTTTTCTTATAGAAGTACACAGGTACCTAGTAGACAATGTAATTATAGTCTCAGTTATAAGAGAAGGGGTATAGTAAATAAAAGAGAATGTGCTTTGGATACCAATATTACTGAGTTTTATTCCCATCTGTGATGGAGAATTTTATGGGTCAACTTGCCAACTAATGAGGTGCCCAGATAATTGGTTAAACTATTTCTGGGTGTGTCTGTCAGGATGTTCTTGGTTGAGATTAGCATAATTGGTAGACTCTGTAAAGAGAGTGCCCTTGTTAATGTGAGTCAGCATCATCCAGTCCATCCAGGGCCCAAAGAAAGCAAAGAGGTAGAGAGAGGAAGAGAGAATTCATTCTCTCTGTCTGCCTGAATGAATTGGAACATCAGTCTTCCTCTGCCCTTGGACTGGGACTTACATCCTCAGCACCTCTCATTCTCGGGCCTTCAGACTCAGGCTGGACTTGCACTTTGGTTCTTCTGGTGCTCGTGCCTTCTGTTTTGAACCAAAATTAAACCTCCAGCTTTCCTGGGTCTCCAACTTGCAAACAGCAAATTATCAAATTTCTCAATGGCCATATTCACATGAACCGATTCCTTGTAATAAATCTTTTTATACTTGTGTGTGTGTGTGTGTACAATAATGTTTATAATGTTTCTGTTTCTCTGGAAATCCTGACTAATATGCCATCGTATAATTATCTATGGGACTTATAGAAAATACTTCTTTTTATCACATTAAAAAAAAAATGGTATGGCTTGTGGGATCTTAGTTCCCTAACCAGGGATCAAATGTGTGTCCTCAACAGTGAAAGCACAGAGTCCTAACCACTGGATCACCAGGGAATTCCCAGAAAATTATTTTTTAAAAATTATTTATTTATTGGGTGTGCTAAGTCTTCATCGCTGTGTGGGTTTTTCTCTAGTTGTGACAAGAGGGGCCTACTCTCTAGTTGTGGTGTCTGGGCTTCTCATTGCAGCAGCTTCTGCTCTTGCAAAGCACAGGCTGTCGGTGAACAGGATCTAGGCAGATAGGACTCAGTGGTGGCAGCTCCCAGGTTCTAGAGCACAGGCTCACTAGCTGTGGCACATGGGCTTGGCTGCTCTGAGGCATGGGGGATCTTCCTGGATCAGGGATCAAACCTTGTCTCTTGCACTGGCAGGTGGATTCTTTACCACTGAGCCACCCGGAAAGCCTCTCCCAGAAAATTCTTAATCTAGATTAAAAAAAAAAATTTTCTTAGTTTTTAAAGTGTATTATTTATTTTTGGTTTTGCTGGGTCTTTGTTGCTGTGTGCAGGCTTTCTCTAGTTGCGGTGAGTGGGGCTACTCTTCACTGAGGTGCGCAGGCTTCTTGTTGGGGTGGCTTCTCTTATGGGGCACAGGCTCAGTAGTTGTGGTGCACGGGCTTAGGTGTTCTGTGGCCTGTGGAATCTTCCTGGAGCAGGGATCCAATCTGTGTCCCCAGCATTGTCTGGCAGGTTCCTATTCACTGTACCACCAGGAAAGTCCTTTTATTTCTAAATTTAAAAAATTAAAAAACATTATCTTCTTTTCTGTAGAGCTGTTATTGCCCAATATATGGCAGCTATGAATCGTCCAATGGTCATACCATCACTCAGGACTGGTCTTCCAGATAAGGGGGTGCATGGAAAGGCCCATAATTTGATGAACATCAGCCCTTCGCTATATTTCATTTACTCTGAATGAATTTCTTGGTCAGAAGCAATGCTGTGTGGAATACTATGATGCAAAAGAAGGCATTTTTTTTATGTTTGTGAATGGTGGCTTTGGCAGAAGCATTCTGCAAAAGCAAGGCAAACTCATATGCAGTATAAACTTAATTCCAGTGAGAATAAAATGCTGTCCCTTCCATGATTGGACACATCTTATTTAATTAAGCATTTGATTTGCCTTTGGTTTACCAAGTAGCTGAGCAGTAAACCCAGATTTTGATGCCATTTTATTTCAGGGCTTACTGTTGTCTCTGATTTGGGCAGCTGGTAGAGTATTTGTTCCTATAACCACGATATCTTTGTTGAGTCAGCCAAGTTTGCTGACCCCATGGATTGTCATCACTGCATCCATGAACATTTAACTCATGAGCTCAATGGATAAGGAACAATATAGCTAGAGGGATCAGTTTATTGATATCCTTACAATGGGTGAACTTGTTCACTTAATTACTATTATTTTCCTTGCACTTTGGTGAGCTTTCACATGAGGCAAGCATATCTTCACTTCCAACTCCCTTCATAGCTTTTTTTTCCCATGCACCACTTACCCATACTCCCTTTTGTATCAATTTCCCCATTTCGTTCTTTTCAACTCATTAAGCCAAATCATTAACCACTGTCCATGAATCAGTGAAGATCTACGTTTCTGATTATTTCTCTTTCTACACAAAATCAACAACCAGATACAATGCTTGAAGTTTGTATTTCTTTATAAAGGTAACAAACATCTAATGTTATCTTCCTTTATGGTGACCCAAGGGTAATCCCTATATAGTACTGCCCTTGTGTACTTACAGGTAGTATTAATCACACACACACACACACACACACACACACTTGTGTACTTTCAAGTATTATGTAAAAACACCTATAAATGAACCCGAGTTTTTGGTCACCCGAGTTTTTGCTACATATATGAAATTGCCCCAAAGTCCATATATGTGAGTTGAGAGAGAGAAGGCAATATAATACCATTCTGCCATGATTTTCAAACACCATCTAATGAGCTAATTTATATGCCCATGCATTATATCCTAAACCTCTTACAAGGCGTATTCCTATCCTGGGACCTACTCAAAAATGATAACTTTTTGGAGTTAATCAGTGCACAAATAGCACTTCCAAGATCTGAGACAGAATTTTGTCTCTTTTATGATGGTTGAAGAGGCTTGAGGACCAAGTAGGCTTTTAACTTTGAAGAGACCTTTCAACATTTTCTAAACCAATGAATTTTGAGGGGATTTATTTTCCATCTTTTGCCATGTATATGTTTTCACTAGATGTCTAAAATAGTAGCTACTTCCTAATAATCAGGTCCAATCAGTATATCCTCAATTCAATAAATCAATAAAACAGATGACCCTTCTGGAATGGAGAGGTAATCAAGGTTGTTCCAGCGCAGACAGGATTAGAGAGTTACATAGTTACGAGGTAGGGTGGTGAGGACATGTTACCGGTAAGTTCAGCTGAAAGAAAAGCACTTTTGATGTGCTTTACAACCAAATATAGAGAAAGTCATTTTCCAGATCAATAGCTACATAACAGGTGCTGGCTGAGGGATATGTTAATTTATTCCAGCTATGGAACTTCATCTGTAGCAGCAGCTGCAATTGGAGTCAATATATGATTGAGATGATGATAATCCATTATTATTCTCCAAGATCCATCTGGATTGCGCATGACCCAAATCGGCAAGTTGAATGAGAATGTAGCATGAATCACCATTCTTACACTTTTCGAGTCTTTTAGATTGTCACTTATCTCTGCAATGCCCACATGATTGATCTTGAATTATTCTTTTGCTGGACAGAACCAGTTCTGCTGGCTTCCACTTGACCTTTCTTATTAAAAAGGCCTGTTAATCAATGTGCAAATTCTACCAGTTGCAAAGTATGACTATTTCAAATTATGAGAGATAACCATCAGTTGTATTCAGGGATTTGTTAGATCCTCTATGAAAGAAGAACAAGCCAAAACTCCATTGCTTACTTGACCTTCATAAACCTCAAATCTGACTAGAGGACAAGAAAGGCATTTCAGGCCTCCAGGTTTAAGATCTTTTTTGGAGACACAATCCAGTAATCCCCTAAAAGTTTGATTATTTCTGCTGTGCCTATGCATAACCAACCTTATAAATGACTACAGTGTATTTGGGTAAAGGCAGAGAGAAATTTAGGGCATTCATTTTTGGGGTTTATGGAAGGATTCTTCATTAAGGGGACCTGGCCTCCACTCTAATCAAGAGACTAGAGTTTAGTAAACTGGCTAAAGTCTGAGAATTCATTCAGAGGCTATGATTTTATATTATAGTAATTGAAATACTTGGCTTAATCAAACTTGAAATATGTTACTTACACAAATTTAGTAGGCTATACATCTATTTCAGTTTAGAAATATAATGTTCCTCTGGCCAATGCCAAAAATTTCTGCAGGTTAGATGAGTCTGATTTCTGTGTTGGTTCTGTCACCCATTACGGTAAACACACGTGCGCTGCCTTTGACAGTGCGTAATTAAGAGTCACAACCAGATCTGATTATATTCATGAAATTTGGAAGCTCAGATCAGTGGCAAGTTTCCACTATTATTTCTGGCTTTAAAGAACAGCTATGACACAACTATTCAAGCATGAAAGGGTTCCACTCAGGAATGTGTTTTCTAGATGTGAAAAGAACTGTCCTCTATAACCTCTGTGGGGCATAGGTAAATCCATTTAAGCATCCCAATCTCCTTCAGCTTTGAATACCTTAATCTACAGCATATTAAAATGTGCTGGTATTTTCCTCTCATTTAGTGTGATGCACATTTGGATCCAAATCAATCGACCAAGTGAAATATTAGAGTCTCTCTCAGCCTGCTTCACTAAGGCAGTGAATGCTTATATCTATGGAATGTTGATATGAATATTGAATGTGAAATATCTATCTAAGGAGTATAAATTCAATCTGCTCTCCTACTATATTTTTAAATCTGATTTAACACCTTTAGAATTAATCCCAGGACATGTTTCTCAGGTTTCTAGCTATAGAAATTTAAAATCTTGCTAATCACTTTGCAGGCATTAGACCTGCTCATGAGATATACTCTGTACCTTAATCTCTGGCCTATCTGAAATTTAAGTGCAATTATAGATCTAGAGAATGAGTTGTGGGAAGTTAGGCCTTGATGAAGATCAGAAATCTCAGGAAAAACAGCATCACAGGGGAGGTGACTAAAGTTGTCTCAGACAAAAGTAGACTACTTCTTCAGACAGAGAAAATAGCGCTTCTACTGCCAAAGGAGGCTCAGCAGAATTTTATGAATTCAAAGTCTTAGCTAACCACAATCTGAAATATATGCCCATCATAATTTCCAGTGTCCTATTCCATTCTAAACATTGGCTTGTGCCTCTGCTTAAAAAGGATGCTTCTCCCTTAACAATGACATGTTCCTCCCTTCCTCTGAGAC
This sequence comes from Bubalus kerabau, assembly GCF_029407905.1. Taxonomy (NCBI): domain Eukaryota; kingdom Metazoa; phylum Chordata; class Mammalia; order Artiodactyla; family Bovidae; genus Bubalus; species Bubalus kerabau. The sequence continues at coordinate 56,971,254 of NC_073635.1, forward strand.
CTCCCCTGCAGCAACCGCATTTCTATTAGCAGTCTATTCTAGGAAATTTAGGCTTTCTATATCGCCTTCCTCAAGATTCTTCTACCCTCTGCCCAACTCCTGATTCCCAAGTGACTCTTACATTTTTAGATATTTGTTATAACAGCACCCTGCTGCTGCTGCTGCTAAGTTGCTTCAGTCATGTCCGACTCTGTGCGACCCCATAGACGGCAGCCCACCAGGCTCCCCCGTCCCTGGGATTCTCCCGGCAAGAACACTGGAGTGGGTTGCCATTTCCTTCTCCAGTGCATGAAAGTGAAAAGTGAAAGTGAAGTCGCTCAGTCGTGTTGGACTCCTAGCGACTCCATGGACTGCAACCCACCAGGCCCCTCTGTCCATGGGATTTTCCAGGCAAGAGTACCGGAGTGGGACCCTACTTCTAGGCAATAGCACTCTATTAATTTTCTACTGTTTCCCAACAAGTTGATACAAAGTAGTGGCTTACAGCTACACAAATTTATTATATCAAAATTTTTCACCAGTCAGAATGGCTGTGATCCAAAAGTCCACAAGCAATAAATTCTGGAGAAGGTGTGGAGAAAAGGGAACCCTCTTACAATGTTGGTGGGAATGCAAACTAGTACAGCCACTATGGAGAACAGTGTGGCTATTCCTTAAAAAACTGGAAATAGAACTGCCTTATGACCCAGAAATCCCACTGCTGGGCATACACACTGAGGAAACCAGAAGGGAAAGAGACACGTGTACCCCAATGTTCATCACAGCACTGTTTATAATAGCCAGGAGATGGAAGCAACCTAGATGTCCATCAGCAGATGAATGGATAAGAAAGCTGTGGTACATATACATAATGGAGTATTACTCAGCCATTAAAAGGATTACATTTGAATCAGTTCTAATGAGGTGGATGAAACTGGAGCCTATTATACAGAGTAAAGTAAGTCAGAAAGAAAAATACCAATACAGTATACTAACACATATATATGGAATTTAGAAAGATGGTAATGATAACCCTGTAAGTGAGACAGCAAAAGAGACACAGATGTATAGAACAGTCTTTCGGACTCTGTTGGAGAGGAAGAGGGTAGGATGATTTGGGAGAATGGCATTAAAACATGTATAATATCATATATGAAAAGAATCACCAGTCCAGGTTTGATGCATGATACTGGATGCTTGGTGCACTGGGAAGACCCAGAGGGATGGTGCAGGGAGGGAGGTGAGATGGGGGTTCAGGACAGAGAATACATGTATACCTGTGGCAGATTCATGTTGATGTTTGGCAAAACCAACAAAATATTGTAAAGTAATTAACCTTCAATTAAAATAAATAAATTTATATTAAAAATATTTCTGGATCAGGAATCTGTGCACAGGTTAACTGGAATCTCTTAGGGTCTCACTAGGCTAAAATCAAGGTCTCAGTGAGATCTTCATCCTTATCTGAGGCTCAGGGTCTTATTCTAAGCTTATCTGGATTCATGGCAAAACCAACTTCCCTGTGGACTGAGCTCCCTGCTTTCTGGCTGGTTGTCCACAAGCAGCTGTTTTCAGCTACTGGAATTCCCAACAGTGTGACCCCACAGCTGCTCTTTCAAGGCTAGTTGGCAAGTTGGCTGATGTTTCATTTTGTTTGACTCAACAAATTAGGCCAAGATTACCTCATGAACTGTGTAAAAAGGCGAAAAGATATGACACCAAAAGATAACCCCCCTCCCCCTGCCAGGTAAGAAGATGTCCAATATGCAACTGGGGAAGAGCAGAGGACAACTGCCAATAGCTCCAGAAAGAATTAAGCAGCTGAGCCAAAGCAGAAACGATGCTCAGTTGTGGATATGTCTGGTGATGAAAATAAAATCTGATACTGTAAAGAACAGTATTGCATAGAAACTTGGAATGTTAGGTACTTGAATCAAGGTAAATTGGATGTGGTCGAGCTGGAGATGATAAGAGTAAAAATCAACATCTTAGGAATCAGTGAACTAAAATGGATGGGAATGGGTGAATTTAATTCAGATGACCATTATATCTACTACTGTGGGCAAGAAAGGTGTCCCTCGTGGGTCAGATGGTAAAGAATCTGCCTGTAATGCAAGAGACCCAGGTTTGATGGGTAAGAATCCCATAGAAGAAATGGAGTAGCCCTCATAATCAACAAACAAGTCCAAAATGCAGTACTTGCGTGTCACCTCAAAAATGACAGAATGATCTCATTTTATTTTCAAGGCAAGACATTCAGAATTACAGTAATCCTAGTTTATGGCCCACTACTGATACCAAAAAAGATAAAGTTTACCAGTTTTATGAAGACTTACAAGACCTCCTAGAACTAACACCAAAAAAGATGTGCTATTCATCATAGTGGGGGTGGAATGCAAAAGTAGGAAGTCAAGAGATACCTGGAGGAACAGGCAAGTTTGGACTTGGAGTACAAAATGAAAGGCTAACCGAATTCTTTTGAGAATATGCACTGGTCATAGCAAACACCCTTTTCAACAAAACAAGAGATGACTTTACACATCAGTTCAGTTCAGGTCAGTTCAGTCGCTCAGTCATGTCCGACTCTTTGCGACCCCATGAATCACAGCACGCCAGGCCTCCCTGTCCATCACCAACTCCCAGAGTTCACTGAGACTCACGTCCATCGAGTCAGCGATGCCATCCAGTCATCTCATCCTCTGTCGTCCCCTTCTCCTCCTGCTCCCAATCCCTCCCAGCATCGGAGTCTTTTCCAATGAGTCAACTCTTCGCATGAGGTGGCCAAAGTACTGGAGTTTCAGCTTTAGCATCATTCCTTCCAAAGAAATCCCAGGGCTGATCTCCTTCAGAATGCACTGGTTGGATCTCCTTGCAGTCCAAGGGACTCTCAAGAGTCTTCTCCAACACCACAGTTCAGAAGCTTCAATTCTTCGGCACTCAGCCTTCTTCACAGTCCAACTCTCACATCCATACATGACCACTGGAAAAAACATAACCTTGACTAGACGGACCGTTATTGGCAAAGTAATGTCTCTGCTTTTGAATATGCTATCTATGTTGGTCATAACTTTCCTTCCAAGGTGTAAGCGTCTTTTAATTTCATGGCTGCAGTCACCATCTGCAGTGATTTTAGAGCCCCAAAAATAAAGTCTGACACGGTTTCCACTGTTTCCCCATCTATTTCCCATTAAGTGATGGGACCAGATGCCATGATCTTTGTTTTCTGAATGTTGAGCTTTAAGCCAACTTTTTCACTCTCCTCTTTCACTTTCATCAAGGGGCTTTCTAGTTCCTCTTCACATTCTGCCATAAGGGTGGTGTCATCTGCATATCTGAGGTTATTGATATTTCTCCCGGCAATCTTGATTCCAGCTTGTGTTTCTTCCAGTCCAGCATTTCTCATGATGTACTCTGCATAGAAGTTAAATAAGCAGGGTGACAATATATAGCCTTGACGTACTCCTTTTCCTATTTGGAACCAGTCTGTTGTTCCATGTCCAGTTCTAACTGTTGCTTCCTGACCTGCATACAGATTTCTCAAGAGGGAGATCAGGTGGTCTGGTATTCCCATCTCTTTCAGAATTTCCACAGTTTATTGTGATCCACACAGTCAAAGGCTTTGGCATAGTCAATAAAGCAGAAATAGATGTTTTTCTGGAACTCTCTTGCTTTTTCCATGATCCAGCGGAATGGTCAATTCTGATATCAGATTGATTGCATTATTTATAGCCAAAGATGGAGAAGCTGTATACAAAAATAAGACCTGGAGCTGACTGTGTCTCAGCTCATAAACTCCTTATAGAAAAATACAGATATAAGCTAAAGTAAGCAGGGAAAACCACTAGGCCAGTCAAGTATGAATTAAATCGATCTGTGAATATACAATGGAGGTGACAAATAGATTCAAGGGCTTAGATCTAGTAAACAGAGTGCCTGAAAAACTATGACAGAAGTTCCTAGTACGGTACAGGAGGCAGTTTTGTTATATAAAACTATAACAAAGAAAAAGAAATGCAAGAAGGAAGATGGTTGTCTGAGGAGACTTTACAAATAGTTGAGGAAAGAAGAGAAGTGAAAAGCAAGGGAGAAAGGGAAAGGTATACCCAACTGAATGTAACGTTCCAGAGAATAGCAAGGAGAGACAAGAAAGTCTTCAATGAACAATGCAAAGAAGTAGAGGAAAACAATAGAAGGGAAAAAACTAGAGATCTCCTCAAGAAAATTGGAAATATCAAAGGAACATTTCATCCAGAGATGAGCACAATAAAGGACAGAAATGGTAAAGACCTAGTAGAAACAGAAGAGATCAAGAAGAGATGGCACAAATACACATAAGAAGTGTACAAAAAAGATCTAAATGACCTGATGACCATGGTGGTGTAGTCACTCACCCAGAGCCAGACTCTGGAGTGTGAAGTCAAGTGGGTCTTAGAAAGCACTGCTACCAAAGAAGCTAGTGGCTGTGAGGGCATTAGAGCAGAGCTATTTAAAATCCTAATGATGATGCTATTAAAGTGCTGCACTCAATGTGTTAGCATATTTGGAAAACCCAACAGTGGCCACAGGACTGGCAAAGTCAATTTTCATCCCAATTCCCAAGAAGGGTAGTACTAAAGAATGCTCAAACTACTGGAAAACAGCTACTATCTCCCACAGAGTAAGGTTATGCTCAAAATCCTTCAAGCTAAGCTTCAACAGTACATGAACTGAGAACTTCCAGATGTTCAAACTGAATTCAGAAAAGGCAGAGGAACCAGAGATCAAATTGCCAACATTTGCGTGACCACAGAGAAAGCAAAGGAATTCCAGAAAAACATCTATTTCTGTTTTACTGACTACACTAAAGTCTTTGATTTAGTTCAGTTCAGTTCAGTCACTCAGTCATGTCAGACACTTTGTGACCCCATGAACTGCAGCAAGCCAGGCCATCCTGTCTATCACCAACTCCTGGATTTCACCCAAACCTATGTTGATCAAGTTGGTGATGCCATCCAACCATCTTATCCTCTGTCGTCCCCTTCTCCTCCTGTCCTCAATCTTTACCAGCATCAGGGTCTTTTCCAATGAGTCAGCTCTTCACATCAGGTGGCCAAGTATTGAAGTTTCAGCTTCAACATCAGTCCTTCCAATGAACACCCAGGACTGATCTCCTTTAGGATGAACTGGTTGGATCTCCTTGCAGTCCAAGTGACTCTCAAGAGTCTTCTGTAACACCACTGTTCAAAAACATCAATTCTTCGGCCCTCAGCTTTCTTTACAGTCCAACTCTCACATCCATACATGACCACTGGAAAACCATAGCCTTGACTACATGGACCTTTGTTGGCAAAGTAATGTCTCTGCTTTTTAATATGCTGTCTAGCTTGGTCATAACCTTCCTTCCAAGGAATAAATGTCTTTTAATTTCACTGCAGATGCAATCACCATCTGCATTGTTTTCGAGCCCAAGAAAATAAAGTCAGCCACTGTTTCCAATTTCTCCCCATCTATTTGCCATGAAGTAGTGGGACCGGAGGCCATGATCTTAGTTTTCTGAATGTTGAACTTTAAGCCAAATTTTTCACTCTCCTTGGTCACTTTCTTCAATAGGCTCTGTAGTTGTTCTTCACTTTCTGCCATAAAGGTGGTGTCATCTGCATATCTGAGGTTATTGATATTTCACCTGGCAATCTTGATTCCAGCTTGAGCTTCTTCCAGCCCAGCGCTTCTCATGAAGTACTCTGCATATAAGTTAAATAAGCAGGGAGACAATATACAGCCTTGATGTACTCCTTTTCCTATTTGGAACCAGTCTGTTGTTCCATGTCCAGTTCTAACTGTAGTTTCCTGGCGTGCATACAGGTTTCTCAAGAGGCAGGTAAGGTGGTCTGGGATTCTCATCTCTTTAAGAATTTTCCACAGTTTGTAATGATCCACATAGTCAAAGACTTTGGCATAGTCAATAAAGCAGAAACAGATGTTTTTCTGGAACTCTCTTGCTTTTTCGATGATTCAACGGATGTTGGCAATTTGATCTCGGGTTCCTCTGCCTTTTCTAAAACCAGCTTGAATATCTGGAAGTTCACGGTTCACATATTGCTGAAGCCTGGCTTGGAGAATTTTGAGCATTACTTTACTAGAGTGTGAGATGAGTGCAATTGTGCAGTAGTTTGAGCATTCTTCAGCATTGCCTTTCTTTGGGATTGGAATGAAAACTGACCTTTTCCAGTCCCGTGGCCACTGCTGAGTTTTCCAAATTTGCTGGCATATTGAGTGCAGCACTTTCACAGTGTCATCTTTCAGGATTTGAAATAGCTCAACTGGTATTCCACCACCTCCACTAGCTTTGTTCATAGTGATGCTTTCTAAGGCCCACTTGATTTCACATTCCAGGATGTCTGGTTCTAGGTGAATGATCACAGCATCATGATTATCTTGGTCATGAAGATCTTTTTTGTATAGATCTTCTATGTGTTCTTGCCACCTCTTTTTAATATCTTCTGCTTCTGTTAGGTCCCTACCATTTCTGTCCTTTATTGTGCCCATCTTTGCATGAAATGTTCCCTTGGTATCTCTATTTTTCTTGAAGAGATCTCTAGTCTTTCCCATTCTATTGTTTTCCTCTACTTCCTCTATACCAGCACTCTATCAGATCCAGTCCCTTAAATCTATGTCTCACTTCCACTGTATAGTCATAAGGGATTTGATTTAGGTCATACCTGAATGGTCTAGTGGTTTTCTCTACTTTCTTCAGTTTCAGTATGAATTTGGCAATAAGGAGTTCATGATACTAGCCACAGTCAGCTCCCTGTCTTGTTTTTGCTGACTGTATAGAGCTTCTCTATCTTTGGCTGCAAAGGATATAATCAATCTAATTTCTGTGTTTACCATCTGGTGATGTCCATGTGTAGAGTCTTCTCTTGTGTTGTTGGAAGAGAGGGTTTGCTATGACCAGTGTGTTCTCTTGGCAGAACTCTATTAGCCTTTGCCTTGCTTCATTTTGTACTCCAAGGCCAAATTTGCCTGTTACTCCAGGTGTTTCTTGACTTCCTACTTTTGCACTCCAGTCCCCTATAATGAAAAGGACATCTTTTTTTGGTGTTAGTTCTAGAAAGTCTTGTAGGTCTTCCTAGAACTGTTCAACTTTCAGCTTCTTCAGCGTTACTGGTAGGGCATAGACTTGGATTACCATGATATTGAATGGTTTGCCTTGGAAATGAACAGAGATCATTCTGTCGTTTTTGAGATTGCATCCAAGTACTGCATTTCAGACTCTTTTGTTGACTATGATAGCTACTCCATTTCTTCTAAGGGATTCCTGCCCACAGGAGTAGATATAATGGTCATCTGAGTTAAATTTATCCATTCCAGTCCATCTTAGTTTGCTGATCCCTAGATTGTTGATGTTCACTCTTGTCATCTCCTGTTTGACCACTTCCAATTTGCCTTGATTGATGGACTTAACATTCCAGGTTCCTACGCAAATTGCTCTTACAGCATTGAATCCTGCTTCCATCATCAGTCCCATTCACAACTGGGTGTTTTTTGCTTTGGCTCCATCCCTTCATTCTTGCTGGAGTTTTTTCTCCACTGATCTCCAGTAGCATATTTGGCATCTACTGACCTGGGGAGTTCATCTTTCTGTGTCCTATCTTTTTGCCCTTTCATACTGTTCATGGTGTTCTCAAGGCAAGAATACTAAGTGGTTTGCCATTCCCTTCTCCAGTGGACCACCTTCTTTCAGACCCCTCCACCATGACCTGGCCATCTTGGGTGGCCCCACACAGCATGGCTTAGTTTCATTCAGTTAGACAAAGCTGTGGTCCATGTGATCAGATTGGCTAGTTGTCTGTGATTGTAGTTTCAGTCTGTCTTCCCTCCAGTCCTCTCTCTTAGTGCCTACTGTCTTACTTGGGTTTCTCTTACCTTGGACGTGGGTCTCTCTTCACAGCTGCTCCAGCAAAGTTCAGCTGTTGCTCCCAGACCATCTACCTGTCTCCTGAGAAAACCTGTATACATGTCAAGAAGCAAGAGTTAGAACCTCATATGGAACCACTTACTGGTTCAAAATTGAAAAAGGAGTATGACAAGGCTGTTTATTATCATCTTGTTTATTTAACTTATATACAGAGCGCATCATTGGGAATTCTGAGCTGGATGAATCACAAGTTGGAATCAAGACTGCTGGGAAAAATACAAACAACTTCAGATGCAAATGATTCCATTTTAATGGCAGAAAGTGAAGAGGAACTAAAGAGCCTCTTCACAAGGGTGAAAGAGAGGAGTAAAAAATCTGGCTTAAAACTCAATATTTAAAAAAACTAAGATCATGGTATCTGGTCCCATCACTTCATGGCAAATAGAAAGGGAAAATGTAGAAGCAGTGACAGATTTCCTTTTCTTAAGCTCTAAAATCACTGCAGATGGTGATTGTAGCCATGAAATTAGAAGACAATTTCTTCTTGGTAGGAAAGCTATGACAAACCTAGGGAAAGGAAAGTCGCTCAGTCGTGTCTGACTCTTTGCAACCCCATGGGCTATAGCCTACCAGGCTCCTCCATCCATGGAATTTTCCAGCCAAGAGTACTGCAGTGGGTTGCCATTTCCTTCTCCAGGGGATCTTCCCGACCCAGGGATTGAACCCTGGTCTCCTGCATTGCAGGCAGATGCTTTACTATCTGAGCCACCAGGGAAACCTAGACAGTATATTAAAAAACAAAAACATCACTTTGCTGACAAAGTCAAGGCTATGGTCTTTCCAGTGGTCAAGTACGGATGTGAGAAATGGACAATAAAGAAGGGAGAGCAAAGAAAACTTGATGTTTTCAAACTGTGATGCTGGAGAAGACTCTTGAGAATCCGTTCAACAGCAAGGAGATCAAACCAGTTAATCCTAAAGGAAATCAACTCTGAATATTCATTGGAAGGATTGGTCTTGAAGTTGAAGCTGCAATAGGTTGGCCATGTGATGTGAAGAGTCAACTCATTGGAAAAAAACATTATGCTTGGAATGATTGAAGGCAGAAGGAGAAGAAGGTGACAGAGGATGAGATGATTGGATGGCAAGGGACAGGGAAGCCTGGCGTGCAGCAGTCCATGGGGTTGCAAAATGTTAGACACAACTTAACGACTGAAGAATAACAACCTCTTATTATCTCTGTTTGATTAAAGACCAATTGATTGATGAAGTATTCATGGTAAGGATATCCTGTAACATTCACAACTTCTGCAGGCGTGCAGTGGGAAAGGATTATACAATGCATGAACACCAAGAGGTATGAATTGGGGATCATCTTAGAATTTTGCCTATGATACCCAGTGAACTTAGCAAATATCAAAAATCCAAGCAAAACAATTAAACTATTTATTTTTATGAAATTATTCTATGATAGCAGCTTATTGATCCTCCAAGGTTTTGTTTCCTATATATGCTTGATACAAGTGTCTACAGTGATCACTTAAGTAACCTCTTGACTGATCCATGCAATAGACTACCAATAGCTATACTGCCACTGGAAACTGTGTCATCGATGTCTTTAAATATAATCAGATCAGGGAACCATTTCTAGATAACCCATAACTAATTCAGAGAACCTCCTTTAAGGTTATTTTCCTTTGGAATCTCTTACTATACCTATTTTTCTAACTATAAATTTTTATTCATAGAGATGCAAAACCACCCTGAATTCAATATGTGTGTTTATTTGCTCAATCATGTCTGACTCTTTGTGACCCCATGGATTGTAGCCCACCAGGCCCCTCTGTCCTTGGGATTTCTCATGCAAGAAAATTGGAGTGGGTAGTCATTTCCTTTCCAGGGGATCTTCTCAACTCAAGATTCAAATCTGTGTCTCCTGCAATGCAGGTGGAATCTTTAACACTGAACACAGGAAAGCTTGAGTTCAACAGAATATGGAATTACCACATAGTTTAGGCCCTATGCAGTTGGGATCTCTTAGAAGAACATACTGCATTCTTTATCCTGGCCCATAAGAACAGAAGATTAAGAAGAAGATAGAGTGTGGGCTGGAGAAGCTACAGGTCCAGATGATTCCCCATGCCAATAAGTTGACTAAACATATTAGTGAAAACATGTCAAACTGCCAAAGTAATTGGCACCCTCCCTCAATCTTCCGAGTATCAATATATAGCTGCTACTTCATTTCTGCCTTTAAAGTCTCACAGACTTCCCTGGTGGCTCAGACCGTAAAGGGTCTGTCTACAATGTGGGAGACCCGGGTTTGAGCCCTGGGTTGGGAAGATCCCCTGGAGAAGGAAATGGCAATCCACTCCAGTACTATTGCCTGGAAAATCCCATGGACAGAGGAGCCTGGTAGGCTACAGTCTATGGGTTTGCAGAGTTGGACACAACTGAGAGTCTTCACTTTCACTTCATTTCTGCCTTTAAAATCTCACAGAAATTTGTACTGTGGCCTAAAGTAACTTGAAACCATGTAGTAAAAAAGTTCTGAACTACATAGCTGTGCGTGCATGCTAAGTTGTTTTAGTCATGTCCAACTGTGTGCAATCCTGTGGGCTGCAGCCCGCCTGGCTCCTCTGTCCATGGGGATTCTCTGGGCAAGAATATTAGAGTGGATTGCCATGCCCTCCTCCAGGGAATCTTCCCAACCCAGGGATCAATCCTGTGTGCTTATATCTACTGCATTGGCAGACAGGTTCTTTACCACTAGTGCCTACTGGAGAGCCCCCATATAGTTGTAGCTTGACTAAATTGACAGAGTAATAAATCATCACAATTTACCAAATTATGGCTACCAGAGATACAAGTAGATAGTATGCAGACTTTTCTTAAAGCAGCACATCCTGTTAGATAGAAAGATAAGTAAATATTTACAGAAATTGTGTTTCACAGTGTTTTAATAATACCAGGAATGTTAAATCATAGGTACTTGGAGGCGTTAGCTATCTCACTTTTGAAGGGAAAAAAAAACAAACAAACATAATTTTGTGGTTAATTTTACTAATAGAAAGCCAATTTTCATGTTGTAACATTTTATCATTTTTGTTAACTATTTGTTAAGGTTTGATGTGACATTTCAGAATTCCTGACCTATATGGATGGTTAGGTTATGGAAAGTCCGGAAAGAGACACTTACCTTAATTTTAGAAACCAAGGTCTGTCTCTTCTATGGAAGTACTCGATCCTTTGTTACAGGCAACAAGGTAGCTATCCTTCAACCAGTTTACAGACTTCTTAGAATAATAATACCCCAACATACTATAAACTGTTGAAAATTCTGAAAGAGATGGGACTACCAGACCACCTGATCTGCCTCTTGAGAAATTTGTATGCAGGTCAGGAAGCAATAGTTGGAACTGGACATGGAACAACAGACTGGTTCCAAATAGGAAAAGGAGTACGTCAAGGCTGTATATTGTCACCCTGCTTATTTAACTTATGTGCAAAGTACATCATGAGAAATGCTGGGCTGGAAGAAGCACAAGCTGGAATCAAGATTGCTGGGAGAAATATCAATAACCTCAGATATGCAGATGACACCACCCTTATGGCAGAAAGTGAAGAGGAACTAAAAAGCCTCTTGATGAAGGTGAAAGAGGAGAGTGAAAAAGTTGGCTTAAAACTCACCATTCAGAAAACGAGGATCATGACATCTGGTCCCATCACTTCATGGGAAACAGATGGGGAAACAGTGGAAACAGTGTCAGACTTTATTTTTATGGGCTCCAAAATCAGTGCAGATGGTGATTGCAGCCATGAAATTAAAAGACGCTTACTCCTTGGAAGGAAAGTTATGACCAACCTAGATAGCATATTCAAAAGCAGAGACATTACTTTGCCAACAAAGGTCCGTCTAGTCAAGGTTATGTTTTTTCCCAGTGGTCATGTATGGATGTGAGAGTTGGACTGTGAATAAAGCTGAGCGCTGAAGAATTGATGCTTTTGAACTGTGGTGTTGGAGAAGACTCTTGAGAGTCCCTTGGACTGCAAGGAGATCCAACCAGTCCGTTCTGAAGGAGATCAGCCCTGGGATTTCTTGGGAAGGAATGATGCTAAAGCTGAAACTCCAGTACTTTGGCCACCTCATGCGAAGAGTTGACTCATTGGAAAAGACTCTGATGCTGGGAGGGATTGGGGGCAGGAGGAGAAGGGGACGACAGAGGATGAGATGGCTGGATGGCATCACTGACTCGATGGACATGAGTCTGAGTGAACTCGGGGAGTTGGTGATGGACAGGGAGGCCTGGTGTGCTGCAGTTCACGGTGTTGCAACGAGTCAGACATGACTAATTGACTGAACTGAACATAATATAAGTGCTTTTAATACTTTATGCATACAATCTGAACTTCACAAGTTTTTCATAGTGCTTTGCTTCTTTAGTTTCTTTTTTCTGGTTAATTTTTATTGGAACATCTGTTATTTTTCCCCAACATGTTTTAGATTTCTTTTCTTTAGGGGTTGTAGTGCCCTTTTTGTAGATTCCATAAAAATTCCTGTTACTCCTAATTCCACCCTGATCTACAACAGTGCTTGAAATACACCAGAAACTTAGGAGATATTTCATTGACTTGAGTTTTGCCAGCAATGTTTTTATAATTGCAGGAAACTATGTAACTTCCAGCCTGAGAATTTTTATACATTTTAGAAAAAAAGAATTAATGACTTTAAAAGAACCTCACCCTCCACAAATTATCTAAATAATGAGACCTCTCAAAGACTATTAATCAAACTACATAGAGAAGAGTCATAAATATTTATGAAGTGTTTAATACTGTTGTCCTTAATGATTGTACTGCTCATTTTATAGAAAAATTCAATCTTTTTTCCTACATATCATTTGGTAAAGCTCTTTACTGACTGAACAGAATGTGAATGATTATCACTTTTTCTCTTGCTTTGATGTACAGTCTCCGCCTAAAGGATGATAAACCAAAGCAGACAGCATACATCCTCAAAGATGTGATGCTCATTCAGAAATGATATGAATTTGAAAGATTATGCAGATAGCATCATTCAAATAGCCTGGGCTTTTCCTATTTCCTGAACTTTTTCTTCGCATTAGTAAGTCTTTATGAATTCTACAAACTCTTGAATTGTCCACAATTATTCACCAGCTATGCATGAATACCCCTGTATTCAGGCTGAATACTGTAATTATCAGGACTGATTTTTATTGTGAAGTTATAACCACTTCATCTCTTTCTTATGTGAATCAGGCTTATAAAGAATGCTATGTGCTTTGTAAATGGTAATTAGGTAAATATGAAAAAAGAATAACTTTAAAGGGGAAGTTATAATGGTTTTCTGGATTAGCAAATTAGAAGGGTGACTGGTAACAACTGAGTATTTATTGAAGATGTCTTTTTTTTTTAACCAAATATTTAAAGCCTTTATAGCTCTCTGATTAAAAATTGGATTGTTCAACTTTTAAAACTCAAAGCCTTAACCTCTTCCCTTCTTAGACTTAAGTAGCTCATCTTAGACTTAAGTAGACTTAAGTACTTAAGCAGCTCATATATATATATATATATATATATATATATATGCAGAGAAATAAATTGATAGTTGAAAAATAAAGCATACAAATGACTGAAACTTTAACAAAAGCAAATGAATACAGGGTAGCTAAACTGACATGCAACTGACACTTTGCCAGAAGATTTGAAAAGCAAACATAAGGAAAAAAAGTTTTGGAAAGAAAGTGCTAATTCAAGTATATAGATGGTAAACTTTCTTCTTTTTGAAAAAATTTTACATAATTTTACATTGCTCATTAATGATGTCTCATAATTATGATTTGTTTCTAATCTAGTAAAACTAATAATATTGTCCTAGAATGTGAACAATTTCACTATTGGCAAAAATAAAGTTATGCTACCAGAAACAGTGCAATTTTTTGTATTTGACCTTCCTAGAGTAAAGATATCAGATGTTAAAAATCAGTCAGTCATAGGTTTGTTTTCTACATCTGTGACTCTATTTCTGTTTGGTAAATAAGTTCATTTGTACCATTTTTTTTAGATTCCACATATGAGTGATATCATGTGACATTTGTCTTTGTCCTTCAAAGTAGACATAAAGAATAAAAACAGGTGGAAAGTACTGTGTTTATAATGCATTGGAAGCAAAATACAAGATTTTTAAATTTAATCCCAAGAAGATTCAAGGAGCCATTATATGTGTCCCATATGCAAAAAGACAAATCTGGAACATTTAAGTTGTTTACTGAAGGTCATATAGAGCTAGGATTCAAAGTTCCTTACTACTGGGATATGGTGTTGCAAGAGTGATTGGGTTAGATACATCATGACACTACCTTTCATCTAGAAGTTGGTAAAGGAAAACCTGCTGGAAATTATGATCTTTGTTCTATATAACTCAGATTGGAAGAATCATCGTTCAGATTTCCAAGGAGCACATTAGCACCCTACTATCTTATCAAGGTAAATTTGATGGACTGCTATACATATTAAGAATACTTCTGAGTTTCCTAAATTCACAGAACTAAAATTTCTGAAAGTTCACTAGCTATATATTAGTGTATATATAGTATATATGTGTATGTATATATATATATATATATATATATATATATATATATATAATTATACACACACACACATAATGGAACTGGTCTAGATTCAATAAATTTCTGATATCCTATTTCCAAACCTGGTCTTGAAATTGCATACACCAATAAAAATTTAAACTGGTTTAATAAAAATAGAAATGTATGAATAAAAATACATTATTTTTTTCATTTAGCAAAGTTATTAAGTTTGCTAGTGATTAAGTTTTTTTATTGGACTAAGACAGTTAATCTGAAAATTGTTCTCCTAACCTGTGTCCAACTATTTAAATTTAGAAGTGCCTTACTTAAAATGCAGGAAATTTCCAGTAAATTTCCAGACTCCGAAGATACATTATTTATGTTAACAAACTGGAAAGAGTTCATTTGCTTTAATATTTATGAGGGAGATCAATGAGACATACAATGCAATATTACTAAGCTCTAAAACCACTACAAAACATAGATTCAATTAATGGAATGTTCACCAAAGAATACCATCAGCAACTCATAAATAAGTGATTCTTACAAATGTCCAGATTTTTAGCCTTCTTTGGAATACCTTACTGAAGTTTGCTGTTAAGAAATGCATTTTGCTACTTCTATCCATTAAAAAATGTAATTTTAAGGAAAATTAGATGCAGTCTTGCTCAGAGCAAATTACATATTTTAAAGCTATATGGGTTTTTAAGCCTTTGAAGATAATAAGTAAGTTCATTAAGCAATTATCTTTGAGTTACTTGAAATATTGAATAACCTCAGAATGATCAGGTTCAAAGAGGTTTAATTGGCATGAGCCATACCATAGCTTTTAAATAAAATATCTTTCAAGGTATTCATAAAAACATTAATTTCAAAAGTCTTTTACAATAAATAGAAGTAAAAGTTGAATTGGCAAACAACTTGGTAATAAAACAGATTGTTAAAATATCTGAATAATGATATGAAAAGCTTCTCCAGGGGATCTTCCTGACCCAGGCATTGAACCAGGGTCTCCTGCATTGCAGGAGGATTCTTTACTGTCTGAGCCACTAGAGAAGACTAAGTATTTGGAAATATGAGAAACACAATATAATTTATTTATATAAAACCTTAATATTACTGGCCAGAAAAAATTTTGCTTTTTCCCTTTAGTACAAGATATGAATTAAGACAGTATCAAACATTAATAAGAAAGTAATAAAGATTTTGGATAAAGGAAATGAAGCAAAAGTATTTTCTCTTGAAAATATCTATTTTTCAAATGCTATATAAAAAAAGCTATAATCAATATTACTCTAATGAAGTGACTTTGTAAAGCAGGAAGACAGCAGTACAACTATTTATTTAAAAGTTTCACAGTTATCTAACCAAGGATAATATTTGCCAATAAGCAGTCACTTCATAATTGACCTAAGTTTTAATTTCATTTATTAAAAAAAGTATTAGAACAATGCAAATGTATTAGTCCCTATACTGAAGTGCTTGTACGAATCAATTGCAGAGGACTTTTAAGCTTTCTTAAGCACTTCGATCTTGATCACATTGTGAATCCTTTCACCAATTAATGAAATGTTCTTGAATTTCTGGATGAAGCTCAAAAGAGCTTTCTCCATTAACTTACATTTGGGAATTCTCTGCTCAGTAGTTATCAATAGGTTTTTGCAGAGATATTTTAAGTGATTTTTAAATTACCACTTAAAAGACTATATATTTTATAATTACCACTTAAAGATGATATTCATTGGAAGGACTGACGCTGAAGCTGAAACTCTAATACTCTGACCATCTGATGCGAATAACTGACTCATTGGAAAAGACCCTGATGCTGGGAAAGATTGAGGGTAGGAGGAGACGGGGACAACAGAGGATCAGATGGTTGGATTGCATCACCGACTCAATGGACATGACTTTGAGTAAGCTCTGGGAGTTGGTGATGGACAGGGAAGCCTGGCATGCTGCAGTCCATGGGGTCGCAAAGAATCAGACATGACTGAGCAACTGAACTAAAGATGATAGATATACTATTCAGATTAGAGTCACCAAATTTTAAAAATTCACTGCAAAATGCTATATGAATGTTTCCATACTTGAACCTAGCAAATATTACTTTTCTCCTTGAGACTATGATTTTGTAAGGCAAATTTTCCACTGCCCCTTTATAAAATAGTATCAACAATAGGAATTGAGCTTTTTGTTGCTTTTGATAATTTTTACCACTCCTAAATTATTCTAGGTTGCAAAATTATTTTTAGTGGCTTACTGTCCTAGGAAAGCTCAACTGATAGCTCAAATCATGAAGGAAATTGTTTTTTTTATTTTTTAGAAGTTGAACAATTCAATATATTTTCTTAATAAAAAGAACACTGATAAAAATAATGCAAGCAGCTACACACTAGCAGTAGTTTTAACCATGCAGTCTCATTAAATGAAAATATCTGAAAGTATCAGTTCAGTTCAGTTGCTCAGTCGTGTCCGACTCTTTCCGACCTCATGAATCGCAGCACGCCAGGCCTCCCTGTCCATCACCAACTCCCGGAGTTCACTCAGACTCACGTCCGTCGAGTCAGTGATGCCATTCAGCCATCTCATCCTCTGTCGTCCCCTTCTCCTCCTGCCCCCAATCCCTCCCAGCATCAGAGTCTTTTCCAATGAGTCAACTCTTCACATAACGTAAATGCTGTTAACATAAAAAAATTCACCTGTGCTGGTAATGATGAAAGAAAAAAGAAAACACAGGATACTTAACTTTTTTTTTTTTTAAAAGAATTCACAGAGGAACATTTTAATCGTCATTCAACTGCTCTTCATCAACTATTCCTACATCCCAGAAGGCTAAATTCTTAACACATCTGTTATCTCCCAATACTAGACACCAGTGAGGCTCCGTATATATCAGCTTTCGTGTTGCAACATAAAGCATTAAAGGTTTGCTATCTATTTATTGTTTCGCATTTGGACCTGTTTCATGGTTTCACAAATGGATGACTTAACAGCCTTCTGTTTGGGGTGAGGAAAGACCCTGTAGATCTTGCAATTTCTATCATGAGAAAACGAGGGCAAGAGGGACACAAGCCCTTTCAAGCAAGAGGTAGCAAGCATTTGTTAAAGCAGTCCGGTGAAAACCGGTTTTACTTTAGTAAAAGTGAAGTTTTACTTCAGTTAAAAACTTTCAGTTATTTTAAAGTTGATTTGAGGTCTCCTATAATTAGAAGAGCAACTTGTGGATTTTTAGGTTTTGGTCAAGGAGAAAGAAAAAAAAAGTCCTCAATCTGAAATTAGTAAGTCAATAAAAGGGGAATAAAACTCAACAACAGCAATGATAAAAATAAAGAATTAAAGAAGATGAAACTCAGAAAATAATAGAATACATCAAAAGTTCTAGGGGAAATTTTACTTCACAAAATGCATAACACTTATGGGGATACATAAATGTTTTGTGACTTTAGAGAAACTATCTTAATATAAGGGTAATTAAACCACTTACCAGCCACAGCTTCTCTTAGTAGTTAATACCTTGACATATTCCTCAGGTTGGTGCTCTTATGTAAAACAATACTTATTTAGAATTACAGAAATACTAACAAATAACTCAGTGTGCAAGTCTAACTTACTCGGTTACTCTGTAGTCTATTTTTAAAGTGGATATGTGACTTACTCAAAAGCATATATGTACATACACAACCACATAAAAAATTAGGATTCATAATAATGACTGGATGACTAAAAAGTTAATTGATGATATCAACTGACAATTGATAATATAATTTTCCTAATAAAAAATATTTCTCATGATGTATGGTACAAAACTGGGGACAATTTATTTTAGACATCTGTACACATTTAAAACTAATTGATGTAATAAAATTTGTCCTCAGCATAAGCTACTTTTATAGAGAAACTCTATTATATGGTTGGCTTTCTGAAGTGAAATAAAATGAATTTGTTTAATTCAAAAAATAGAATGACAGCTTTTCCATCTTTATGTTTGGACTAGAAACCATGTATGTCTTATTTGCCAGGGGACATGATGCTGAGCCAACTGCTTTTAAATTCCTGCCAAAAACTCATTTTTCGAAATTATATTTGGTAGTCAGTAGAACATGCTAAAAATTCATTGTTGTAGGTTTTAAGTTTTCTTCTCCATATTTTAAGTTTATCAAGGGCATACACTTTTACTAAAGAAAGTTTTCAAACTCTTAACAAAATAAATGCAAACCTATCATGGTCTGACATAGGAAGCTATTTTTTTTTTTTAATGTTACACATTAAAAAAAATAGCTTTAGCTTTAAAGTTGAAGATATTGTGCATTTTCAGATGAAATGACCCTGAGAATAGGATCCGTATGATACTGCTGACTTAAAGAAAAATGCACAGCACAAGTGTTGTGAGTTTAAGTTTTATTTAGGATCTTACTGAGTATGAAATCCCCAGGAGACAGCCTCTCAGTATCTCTGAGAAAACTAGTCTGAATCGGTAGGAGAGAAGCCAGTTTATCTGTGATTTTTTGGCTAGGGAATACATGCAGTCAAGCATGCATCTTGGTAAAAAATAGCACTGCT